>NC_084480.1:142463976-142673513 GCF_030035675.1 Rhineura floridana
TCTGCTTAGTTCCTCCCCAGAACAAAATCTCCCCATTTGACTTTTGTTCAGGATACTTCAGTACTGACATAAATGCACCAAGCGTAGTCTCTTGATTATACAATTTTATAGAGAGCTGTGTATAATCATGCACGCATGTCAGTTCCAACATTCCATTACACTCTAGTGTGACCAAGCAACAGAACCGAAGACAGAGAAGACAGTAGGCTTTATTTTTAAATTGACTGGATCACCAGGGTCAGGAATGCATTCCTTTAGTTTTTCTTATAAGTAAATGGCTGTAATTCATACCATGGAAAAAAACAAAACTGTTGTACAAGAACTCAATTCTTGCCCTGCACCCAACACCCAGCAGTCCAGACTTAACTGGTAGGAAGCTTGCAAGTGATGCAACATCTGCCTGCACATAGAGCTCATACACTTTGGGGGCAATGTAGCTCATATCCACTCCAAACCTGACACCAATGATCCTGCCAATAAGCATGGCTCATTGTGAGTAGCACGAGACAGAACCTTCTCTGTGGTGGCACCCATTTGTGGAATTCCCTCACTGTGAACCAATACCTCACTGAAAATCTTTCAGGGTAATCTGAAGACACATCTGTTCACTTGGGCTTGTGAGGATTGAAGGTGATCCTGTGCCTTATATTTGTATTTTTGTCTGCTGCATCACTGAAATCATTTGGTTGAACAGTATTAGTTATGGAGGTTTTAAAGGTTTTAAATTTACTGTGTTGTAAGCACACTGGGCTCCCATGGGAGGGATGGCAGTTTGGAAACACAGTAATAACATCAAGTGGAATCTGCGACAAAATGTTGTATTGTGAAGTACTTCTGTTCGGGGTTCCAGCCACTCCTTTCCATTTCCCCTTCTTAAGTTTTCTGTTTTATCTATACCGGTCAGTCAGTGTTCTGTGCCCACTGAGCATGCTCAGTCCTCATAGGGCTGGTTTTTTGGAGGGGGGGAGAGGGCTCTATAAGGTTTTTTCCTCTAATTTTTTTTTTTTTTACTTCTGCAACCTTTGAGGTTGAACTAGAACTTTAGCTAGTTTGGTATATACAGTATCTTGTTATAATTAGAAGATCATGTCTGTGTCCTTACTGCATCAATTTCCCCCCAGTCTGTACAATAGATTCAAGAATGGCAATTCCATTTTAAAAGTATTCAAATTTGTAAGATTTACATAATGATTAAAAATGTATTGGCATTTCACTGAATGTCATGAATTCTTTATGAATTTTACAATGTTTTTTTAAACATTTTTTCTTGAAAAATAAACAAAAGGAAAATTATAAGGTATTTGTAAGTATAAAATTTGCTAAATCTCTGAAATAAATGCTCAAATGCACTTAAGACAAGAAAAAATTACACAAGAAATTACATAAGAATCTGGCATGCAAGCATTTACTAGACCATGATGCTGGATTCCTATTTTTACATTATTATTTTATCATCTATCTACACATAAATAGTATCTTTAAGAAGATACCAAGAATATTAATTTTACACATAAACCTCTGCATGCATACAAATGCATGCTACTAGACACAGTTCTATAAGCAGGGATGCAAGAGATACCACCACCAAATTGTGACAAGCGTAAGTGGTACTGAAGAGAGAAACAGTGAAAGAAATATGGGGCAGCTTTTCTTAACCATGTACTCACATCCACATAATGGCCTCTCATATCACAGCGGTTACAACGTTTTTTCCAGTACGTTCTCTCAAGACACTCTCTAGAGTAGTGTCCAGGCAAACAACAATTTAAACAAAATCTTGCAGGACAGCTGTTTTGTAGGTGACCTCTTTGTGCACACAGACAACAAGGGGGAAGTTTCTGTCGGAGAAATACGAAGAGAGAAAATTCAAATGTCCAAAGCATCTGTGGAATTTAAATTAAGTTAATACACAAGAAAACCATGGTGAAGTCACACTGGAGCCACAGTGAACCATAATCACTTTGGTTAAGGCTCATCTCCAAAATTATTTATTAAAATTTGCCTTCCTACATTAGGTGCCTGAGGTAGCTAACAATAATATACAAATGCAATATAAAAGGAAATCACAATTAAAGCCATAAATAAAACGAAGAGCAGATAAAACGACAGTACAAATTAAAAACAGCATTAAATGAAAAACCATCAGCCAAAAAACAAATTGCCTTGACAGGCCAAAATCAAGAAAGCTTTCATTTGTCAATGGAAGTTCAACAGAGAAGGCAGGCCTCCCTGCAAAGGGAATTCAAGAGCCAAGTTGCTGTTACTAAGAAGGCCCTTTTTTGGGTCCCTGTCAAGCACACCTCCAAACTTGGTGAAACACAGAAAACCAGCCTTTCTCAAACACTTTAAAACTTGGGCAGGTTCATGTATAAGAAAGTGGTGCTTCATATAACCTAGTCCCAAGCTGTTTAGGCCTTTGAAAGATTACAGCCAGCACTATGAATTGTACCCAGAAATGCACCAGCAGCCTGCACAGGCTTTTGAGTAACCAGTCGTGTTAATGATCGTTGTTTCATAAATGTTTTTATGTTGCTATACATTGCCTTGATGATTTCTTAGAGGTGTATAATTTTATAAATAAATAAACATTGCCTAGAAAGTGAGGCAAAATGGCCACCTATGAGGAAAGCTATTGCCTCACAGGCAATCTGAAAATTAAATTTGAACCATGATCTAAAGATCTCAGCAAAATAGCTCACCTAACTAATAGAGCTATTGTGAGTGACTACAGAAAAATACAGGGAGTTGGGAAAAAATTCTCACAGCGATAGATACTGCTGTTGTTGTTCATGTAATTCAGAGAAAAAGTCCCTGTTATGTGCAGGTGGGAACAACAATTATCCAAAGAGGGAGGCTACAGTACCTTCTGGGTAGATTTAGATTTCAGAAGATAGTTCTTCATGGTCCATACAGAGACTGTAAAGAACAATAAGCTGCAAAACTAGAGTTTACCTGCTAGCTAACAAAAAGGTGGAGAATTATCTAATTAAGAGTGAATGTGCCAATCTTGTGGGACCTAGCCTCAGTCACTCATGCTCTCTTCACCTCCAGGACAGATAATTGCATAATCGCAATGTAATCTTATGTAGAACTGCCCTAGAAGATAAACTGAAAGCTTCAGTTGGAAAGCAGCCATCAAGGTTTTGACTGAAGCAGGTAGATCAGATGACTTCACATCAATTCTTTACCAATTTCACTGGCTAACAATTTGTTTCTGGGCTCAATTCAAGGTGCGATTTTGACCTTTAAATCTTTAAGCATCCTGAACCAGAAATTAATTGAGTCCCCTTATGTGATCCTGCTCAAGCACCTGGTTCCACTTCAGAAGCCCTTCTCTGGGTTGCTCCACCACAGGAGGCATGACAGGTGGACATTAGAGATAAGGCTTTTTTCGGTTGTGGTACCCCTGAAACTGGAACTGTTTCCTAAAAGAAGTGTGCATCAAGTAGTTTTAATTCAGCAGGATTTTCAGGGATTCTGCTTTTAACAAGGATTTATGTGTGTGTGTGTGTGTGTATGTATATATATCAAACATACATACTAAAATATGTACTATTGAAACATTCCAAGTTATCACCATTCATTATCCCATCATCTATATATGGCACGATCCAGTCTATTGTGAGCTCCATATCTGCAGACAGAACCCGCAAGTAGGCTGAATGGAGATCTTTCTTTCTCCATAAATGTCCATACAGAGAGCACAAGGGGTAATGGGAGGTCTGGATGGCTGTGTTCTGCAAAGTACTTGTGCATGGAGTTTAGAGTGAGGGTTGTAGGTGGATATGGGAGACACCCCAGATTTCTCATTCTCCCAAGGCCCCATGTGGTCTCTGCACCTATGTGTGAGGAGTGAGAAACAAGTTTCCACTGCGCATATGGGAATCCTCCACATGGGGGTACATGTGACTGTGATGGGCTAGATCATGCCTAAAGTTTTCTGATAAAATCATGGGGGAGGGACACTGTCCCTGAACTATTTCCTCTATTTCCTTCCACCAAGGGAACCCTCTCCCATAAGTACAACAAGTCTTTTGATCAACTCCCAATATAGGGTATAAACACTGAAGGAGTTGGCAACTGACGATCCATGGGATAAAATTGCCCTCTTAGTGTCAAACGTGGAGGGGGGAGTTATCTTCTTCCCCTTCTCAAAATGGCCCTTCAGCACAATTATTTCTGACTAGAGCGTTAAAGCCTGAAAGCTGTCAACTAACAATGACAGAATAAATTGCTCTCTTCACAGACAAATCAGAATGCCGTATTTACCTTTGGGGTAGGACAGTTTTTTGATAAGTGACCTCGTTTATCACAATTTCTGCAAGTGACATTTTTGTCTGGCATGTAGTATCTGTTGTTACATCGCACTGTAACATAGTTACGAACCTGTGCCTAAAGAAATGAAAAGAAAATCATTAGTTTACAGCTTGTTTCTCTTCCATTCTAGACTTTTGTAGCTGGCAAGGCTAGTAGGATGAGTCAAAATCCAGTTGTGGATTTTATAGCTGTAAAAAAGTCACCTAAATTGCAGATAAGCCCTCTACTTATTAAAGACTGTATACGCTCCCTTTTAAAAAAAAGTAGTTGGTATGTCTCTTTTTCCTGTAATTGTCGACTTTGGTCAGCATTATTTCACAACAAAGTATTTTGCAAAATGCACCAAAGCTAATTGCAAAAACAACCTGTAATGAATAAATTCATGGGAGGTATAATCTGTGGACGAACTTTTAATCTGTAGGTGAATGGGTAAATAAAAAACAATGACAAATGAAATGCCAAAAACCAAAACCTTGATTTCACACATACTCTACAAATCCATAGCTATGTGAATATGCCTAAAGAGAAAATGGAATCTTAAGAACAGAACTTGAAATCAAGAGATTCTCATGAGATCTTTCTGAAAATTGTTATTTTTCTTAGACGATCTGTAAAATGATTTTGCTGTGAGACATGGTCATTACCTTATTTATTTGGCTGAATACAGTGTAGTCAATGGCAGTAATGGGCACCTACTGTCTTTCTAATACAGAAGACTACAGTTGATAGTGACCATGTTATTCAATTAGAGGAGCACATACTGCGCCAGCTATTTGTGGATAAATCTAAAGGTCAAGTAAACGTCTGCACAGATGTAAAAGGCAGCTGGTATGTGAGCTGATATGCAAGAGTAGTAAGAATTCTGAGTGCAAGCATAATAGACCTCAAACGGTGGAATATCAAAAACATAAGGAAATATAATAGGAAGCAATCTTTGAAAAAGCAGTGTTCAGGATACAATTGTAACATTCTACTTTTGACAGTTTTCTTTTCACAAAATCCTACCCTGCTACAATTTTTTCTGGCTTCTAAATACAGTATTTTGTAGTAGTAACCAAATCAAAAATCATCGCAAAGGTAAAATATCTTTAATAATAAAAACTGGCGCAAGCTTCCAAATTTAATTATCTTGACAATTTCCTGGAATATCAATCGCAACATTTATTTATTAACACACACCCCTACCTTTCCATATAATAGATGGCCACAGTGGTTAACTATAAAAATAGAAATGGACTGCCTTCGATTCTGACTTATGGCGACCCTATGAAAAGGGTTTTCGTGGTAAGCGGTATTCAGAGGGGGTTTACCATTGCCTTCCTCTTAGGCTGAGAGGCAGTGACTGGCCCAAGGTCACTCAGTGGGCTTCATGGCTATGTTGGGATTGGAACCCTGGTCTCCCAGGTCGTAATCCAACACCTTAACCACTACACCACACTAAACCAGAACTATCACTAGAAGCTAAAATGATGAAACTGAGGTTATCATACTTTGGACACATAATGAGAAGACATGATTCACTAGAAAAGACAATAATGCTGGGAAAAACAGAAGGGAGTAGAAAAAGAGGAAGGCCAAACAAGAGATGGATTGATTCCATAAAGGAAGCCACAGGCCTGAACTTACAAGATCTGAACAGGGTGGTTCATGACAGATGCTCTTGGAGGTCACTGATTCATAGGGTCGCCAAAAGTTGTAATCGACTTTAAGGCACATAACAACAACAACAACCATCTCTGTTATCTTTTCGGCACCAATTGAAGACCTTCCCCTTTCAAGAAGCCTTTTAAATAGAGACCTTATCCTAGTCTGTTTCTGTGCTGGAATTGCTTATTAAAATAATTTTGAAGTTGTTTTTTTACGGATGTTTTAGCTTTAAGATGTTTAAAGTCTTTTGTTTTTAAAAGTGTTTTTAGTGTTTCTGTTTGGGTTGCCACCCTAAGCTCCTTCTAGGAGGAATGGCAGGATGTTAATTTAATTAATAAATAGTAAATAATTAAAAAATTGCAAATTTACTTTCTAAAGTTTGACCTTTAATTATATTGGTACTAGATGAAGAACCCAAATTTTCTAATTATTGTATCTGTCTGCCACAATTGCTTCTGAGGCAAAAGAGATGACTAGCCAATGCATGTCACTATCTGTAAAAAATAATCTGGTTAATATATAGAAAATTGGGTTCACCATTATCTTGGTTAGGAATAAGAACATATAATCTGAAGGGCTTGTTCATGCTGCATAATTCCTCCACAATTATGCATGGAGGAAGATTCTTATGAACCAGGCTAAATACACAGTGAGGTGGCAGCCATCTCCATGGTTGTGGATGCTGGGGGGAAAGTGCAGTCAGCATCATTGAGATGGCTCCTGCTTTACTATGCTAACAGCCCAATCCACACAACTCTCTTTTATGTTGCAAGGAGAACTGGTACCCAGCTGTGTACTGCTGTAAACTGTGGAGAACAATAAAAAGGAAGCAACTCTTGCTTGCTCTAACACAAAGTAAAAAGCTTGCATATGATCTGTACTTCACTGCGAGATATTGCAGAAATTTGGAAGGAGAGCAAGGTGGTTCAGAATACCAGTTTACTCAGTTCATTATTCCTGGTCATAATCCAAACCAAGAATTCCACACCCAAGTTTTCTAACTCGGATCATAATCCAAACTGGAGAACCCAATCTCATCTTGGTTTATCTACTACCCGTTCCTGGTAGCAGTGGTGGTGCCATCAGTTGTGATTACAGAAGTCCTCTGTAAGTTCTTCCTGCCTGTCTCCAGAGCCCCTTGGAGATGTTCTTTCCCAAGGATAACACAGTTACTGCTGGGGGAAGAGGGTCAGTGTTCAGGGGCTCACAGGTTATTTTGAGCTCCCAAAGGCATCATCAGGCTCAGAAAAAACAACAATTCAAAGGTACCTTCCAGGAGGTGGGGCCAATCACTAATCAGAAGTACTTATGAAACATCTTTTACACTTGGAAATTAACTACTATTGCTAATGAAGTTGTGAAAAAGAAATGTGTTAGCTTGCTAAGCAAGGAAAAGATCCATTGCATTATTGTTTCAGATTCTATGTCAACCTTTCATGGCAACTCCCATTACCTCTGACCACTGATCATGCTGGCTGAGGCTGATAGGAACTGCATGTGGCAGGTTTCTACCTGGACTGTGCAAGTTGATCACCGGGGGGGGGAGTGCTATACAGATAAGCCCAAGTAGGGGGCTGAACAATAATTTATGAATTTACTCATTTCATACTTATGCATGCTTTTAATCAGATATATGTTTGGGTGAGGTTTAAAAGTAATTAAGATATAATTGGGTGAGGCTTCTACTTTTTAAAAAACCATTTTTATAATAGCTTTCTTCAGGACTGTCAGCAGTCAATAGAATAAAACATGATAGGAAAGAGTACCAATGAAAAGGCAAAATGTAAATACTTTTCCTTCCAATGTAAATTTGATAGCTGAGTCACAGAAAGCCACTTCATCTCTATCTGTGTAAGGCAGTGTTTCCCAAACTTTCAACATGTGCATACCCCTTTTGAGACATTGATTTTACCGACGTACCCAACTTTCACAAAAATAATTGGGAGAGGGGTAAGGTATTATAACACATTCGTAATTCCTATAATTTTATATGAAATGTTTGTAAAAAAATAAATACAAAGTAAGTAATAAACATTTTAATAATAGAAATAATATTTATATAACAAAAATATATATTCAAAAATATAGAAATAATTCATATACTAATAATTAAAATAACTATTATTCAAACAAAAAAACCATTCTGGAAATAAAGAGTAATACTTTTTTGATATTAAAATTGTCAATACAAAACAACAGTTTAATGGGAGGGATGGAACTGCTTGTGACCAGATATTAGTGCGGCGATATCCGGTTCGATATTTGTGATCTTAAGACGAAGATGGGGCTCCACATCAATAACTCGGTTTCGTTTTTTTGTTTTGATGTTCACAAGTGCAGAGAATCCTATCTCACACGAATACGATGTGGGGAAGGGGAGAAGATACTTAACAGCTTTATTCGATAGAGCTGAATATTCAGAACTAATGCTTAACCAAAATGAAGTCAGTTCTTTTTGTTCAAATTTTGCTTTCAGGAAACCATCTGAAGTCAGCTCCAAGAACTGTTCTTGTTCTGCATTTGAGAGATTATTTGGCAATGTATGAACACTGGTGAGGAAAGGATTTCTTATCCACTCAAAACTGCGCTCTGGTTCAGGAAAATACTTTCGAAGATCTTTCTGTAAACGTTCCAAGTGTTCTTTCATAGTTTGCAATACATAACTATCAAGTTCGTTAGTCGAGTGTGTTACTAAGTCATGAAGACTCTTTGGCTGCAGAGCGGTTTTTCCCCCATCCTGCCTGGGGAGCCACTCAGGCACGCAGCCCAAGAGCAGGCAGGGGATTCAAACCTCCCACCTAAAATTCACAGCTGATGAGCGGGCAGGCCAAGCAGGATGGGGGAAAGAACCGCTCTGCAGCCAAAGAGCGGGAGATTCCCCAAGAGGGAAGTGGCTGGCGAGATGGTCGCTGCAGGGCTGAAGACAGAGAAAAAACCTCACTTCCCTGCTTCCCGGTGTGAACATTTTTGTAGTCGAGCATACACATAAATATCTTTGTGGCGCCATCTGTCTGTTTGTAGAAGCGTTTTTTGGTGGCCAAAGTCATTGCGAGGGAGTCCGAGTCTTATGAGAAACTGGAGGGGTGCACGAAAAGACAAGGAATGCATTGAGAGTGAAAGAGACTACGCGTTGAATAACATCAGGATAAACCACTGTTATTATATTGATGTTCCCTCACATGATTGTTTGAGAAACTGGAGAAATCACAAGAACTGTATTCTTTTTTAAAAGAACACACGCACATGTTTTTTGCTGCTAAAACCCAATGATAAAGTACAAAAAAAAACCATTTGGCCACATACCCCTTGAAACCCTTTCGCATACCACAAGGGGTACGCATACCACACTTTGGGAAACACTGGTGTAAGGTGTAGCAAATCATTGTATTGTAAAAGTATACAGTGCCGTGAAAAAGTATTTGCCCATCTGATTTTCTGTATTGCTGCATATTTTTGGTACTGAATGTTACCAGATCTTGAACCAAAACTAATATTAGAGAAAAGGGGAGCTGAGTGAACAAACACAAAATTTTGATAATTATTTCATTTATTTATTAAAGAAAGTTAGGCAACACCCAATGCCCCTTTGTGAAAAAGTAATTGCACCCCTATTAACTCAACCCAATGAAAGGGATTATTAGGGCCAGGTATCTGAATACCTTGGTAAACAATCAGGCCTGATTTGGGCCAGCCCTGCCCAATATAAATCTGACTTTGGCCCTTGCCATCAGATTGACGTTGCCAGCACACAAGTTCCAAAGCCACATCATGCCACGATCAAAAGAAATTCCTGAACAACTCCAGAAAATGTTGATGCATATCAGTCTGGAAAGGGTTACAAAGCCATTTCTAAGGCTCTGGGGCTCCACCGAACCACAGTCAGAGCCATATTGACCAAATGGAGAAGGTTTGGGACAGCAGAAATGGCCGTCCTGCCAAAATCCCTCCAACAGCAAGGCGTAAAATCATCCAGGAAGTCACGAAGGACCCCAGAACAACATCCAGGGATCTGCAGGCCTCTCTCGTCTCAGCCAAGGTCAGTGTTCATGACCCCACAATCAGAAAGACACTATGCAAACCTGGGATTCATGGCAGAGTAGCAAGGTGGAAACCACTGCTCACTAAGAACATCATGAATGCTCATCTAGAGTTTATCAAAAAACACCTGGATGATCCTCAAGAGTTCTGGAACAATGTTCTATGGACAGATGAGTCAAAGATGGAACTATTTGGGTGACATGGGGCCGTTATGTCTGGCGAAAACCAAACACTGCATTCCACATGAAGAACCTCATACCAACAGTCAAGCATGGTGGTGGCAGAGTCACGGTTTGGGGATGCTTTGCTGCATCAGGACTTGGATGACTTGCCATCATTGAAGAAGCCATGAATTCTGCTTTCTCTGAGAATTCTACAAGCAAATGTCAGGCCATCTGTTCATCAGCTGAAGCGCAGCTGGGTCATGCAGCAAGACAATGATCCGAAACACACAAGCAAGTCTACATCAGAATGGTTGAGGAACAAGAAATTTAAAGTTTTGGTATGACCTAGTCAAAGTCCAGACCTAAACCCCATTGAGATGTTGCGGGACAACCTGCAAGGAACAGTTCATGCTCAAAACCCGACAAATGTCACTAGTTAAAGCAGTTCTGCATGGAGGAGTGGGCCAAAATTCCACCACAGCGCTGTGAGAGACTGATCAGGAACTACAGGAAGCGTTTGGTTGCAGTCATTGCTGCTAAAGATGGCATAACCAGGTTTTGAGTGTAAGGGGGCAATTACTTTTTCACACAGGGGCATTGGGTGCTGCTTAATTTTCTTTAATACATAAATGAAATAAGTATCAAAAGTTTGTGTTTGTTCACTCAGGTTCCCTTTTCTCTACTATTAGGTTTTGGTTCAAGATCTGACAACATTCAGTGCCAAAAATATGCAACAACGCAGAAAATCAGACGGGGGCAAATACTTTTTCACGGCATTGTACATTTCTTAATTAAGAACCTAGATGCAAGAAGTGGAGTTCATATATTTCTTTTTATTTCTTCTAGTACATTTCTGTAACTGTTTCACATTTCCATTTATTGTGAGAATGAATACTTCTGGTGAGGCATGCTCATTCTAAACCTACTCATAGCCTTAAGTTTTCTAAATGCCCTTTATTAATTTATACCATCTTCTACTCAGTGAATGGCATAGATGTTTACATGAATGCCAGATCTTGTTTTTTAAAACCTTATCCTTGCTTCTCTGTTGATGTGCAATATTAAAGTTTTTCCCTGCATTAATAATTGGTTGCTGGTTATTATTGCTACAAATTAGCATGGGAAATGAAATGTTTATTTCATACAAAAAGTAAAGAAAACACACACATATATCATGTTTATACATGCACCCTGCATTTACAAATGCAACATTCATGCCTTAAGTAGTTTTATGGTGACAATTTTATCTTTCAATTTTTGTACTGTATTTGCAGTGGCCTATGGCTCAAGCAATAGAGTTGATTGCTTGATGATAAATGCAACACATCTACAAACGTTAGATCATTTCAATATGTCTTCAATAGAGGGAGTTAGAAGGGCAAACATACAGAGGAATTTACTGGTGCTTGTTGACCAGCAGCAGAAAAACACACATTTATATGCAACACTTTACTAGTTTACCTCTAAGTCTTTATCACTGATGGTCCAATCTGCTCCACCTTCTCCTGAAAAACAGATAATTTAAAAACAATTATTTCATTAACATTGATTTGCAAAACTACCATTTGTCATTAAAAAGTTGTAAACCTCATTTTAAAAAAGCTGAAAGAAATGAACTTCAGCAGTGACATGCCCAAACTTTTTAGCTTATACTTTTACCCACCTTAGCCCATATCAGGAAGATAACTCTGCAGCAATCTACTATGAGTCAACAGCTTAGATAAGACTGTGCAAACTAACTCTGCAGTTCCTTTAACATGAGTGCATTGGGGTTCTCTGGAAGCTATCAGGGATTCTCCAGTGAGAATAGCAGTAATGGTAGACAACAAGTCTCCAAGACAGATTCTCCACGACTACTGACTTTCTTCTACACTGTGCAGCTTCAAGGGAGAATTAGGTGCTCCTCCTGGGTACCCTCAGTTCAGGAGCAGGCAGCAGGACTGTATTGCTCACCTGGCTTCCCAAACCTGAGCATTGCTGCTGTTTACTGTGAGGGAAAGGAGCGAGGCAGTGGGGAGCTGGTGCAGGCACAGCAGTGGGGAGTTGGTGCAGGCACAGCAGTGGAGTCAGTCCGATGCTCCTGCCACCTCGTCCACACCAAGCTCCCTGCCCTCTCGTCCCTCTCAGTAACTGGCAACAATACCCAGCATCAAGAAGCTAGGTGAATAATACTGCTCCGCCCACTGCTACTGCCTCAGTTCATGTGGGACAACGATAAGGCCCAACAACTCTTTGAGCTGTATTCATTTTATTCTTGCAGCAGCTGTTTTATGCCTTCTATAATCTTACATTGTTTAATGTTATTTTTTAATTTGAACTACTGTTGTCAGCTGCCTTGAATATTTTTATTATATAAAGGTGAGCCATAATTTGCCTGGACAGCACCCCACTCAAACCGAGGGCCCACTCTAGAATCCTCTGCGATACGTAAGGGTTTTGCAGCAGACACATCAATATGGAAACTCTGGAACTGACTACTGCAGCCTATGCTCATAGATGCTGTACTGTTTGTCATGGCTTGTACATTTTTGTGTTACCAGCGGAAGACTACTTACAGTTCTGTGCCTACTTTTTTGCCCTGGCTACTGATATTTTTACTAGCCCCATACTTGGTTCCTCCCTACTAATTTACCATTGCATTGTCTGTATCAAAATATAGTGCTTGTGGACACTAGAGGACATATCTGGAAACTTTCGTAAAAATTTACAAGATTCTGCTTTTGCTGATAACATTTAATTTTAATATGATTTTTAAATTTTTATTTATTTATTATTTGATTTATATCCCATCCTTCCTCCCAGCAGCAGCCCAGTGTCTAAAGTATCTAATATTCTTAACACTTTAAACAGCAATCAATAAATACTGTTTGTCCCACAGCAATTTACAAATAATTACAAATGGCTTGAAGTGGAAAATGTTGCAAGGTAATCTATTGCTTTTTTAAAGAGATGAGTTAACCTGCTTTATTTACCCTAATAAATATAAAACGTATAAATCAACTTCTAAATATGGAATGTGCAAATTACACCTCTGTAGTGCATCTATTCACCTCTGTGGTGCATCTATCCACAAAGAAATAGATGCCAAATTCAGTGTTTGCTCATTTAAATAACCAATTTATTGATTGTAGGGCCTAAATGTTTTTACAGCGTAACAATTTCATTGTACTAGAATCTATTGGGCAGACAATTATCTTTACCCAACAAATTTTCAATCTGAATAATTCTTGGGAATATCCTGTCCCATAATACGGAGCACTGCATATATTGAGTACAAAAAAAGTGCATTTAATTACAACACCAATCTCAAAATTTGATCCACTGTGCCCTGGACATGTGACATCAGTTTTCAGATACAGCTCCAAAGCCTTATTAGTGAGCAACATCCGGTATCTGACTGGCTCATTAAATTACATTTTCAATGGCCAACTGATGTTAGAAAAGGGAGAAATAAGATATGCCTAATTCTCCACATGTAATCCATCTCTGATTATCTGGTTCCTGACAGCACAATTCCCTGGTTCCTGGCTCCTGATAGGGAATTAATTCCTTCGTTTCTCTCTACTTGCAGCTGAGTTGGTATCAGTTCCCATAAAGATTTTTAGTGCAGCCCTAAACTTAAAAGATGTTTTGTCGATTGGGACAGATTTTTCTGGAGCACATCTACAACTGTAGGGTCTACCAAGGGTCAACTAATACCATACTAATTCAGTGAGCCATTGACAAATCTGTGAAAATCTGTGAAAGTTATATTATTAGGATTCAATTTGCTGACAATAATATAGTACACATGTGCACTTGGTATCAATGCATATCCTACATTCTGTGTCTTACCATATTAACAGACCCAATCCTATGTTAAAAGTAAAAAACTTTCCTCCCAAAGCAGTCAACAAAACTATTTGATAACAATCTACATGCATCACCCAAAGAAGCACCTAGGTAGATGTCAGTAATTAAGCCAACATTTCTGTGTGTGAGTGTGAGTGCGCACGCATGCATGCGCATATACAAGTTTCCAAGTTGCAAAGGGCTCTTCATCAGCAAGAGAAGAACATGAGAACTGTCCTGCTGGATCAGACCAAAGTGCTTTCTAGCCCAGAATCCTATTTCCCACAGTGGCCAGCCCATCAATGGGACGCCAATAAGCCAGATATGACACCAACAACCACTGATAGCCTTTTCCTCCATGAATCTATTCTAACTCCCTTTTAATGGCACCTGACTTGGTGGTCATCACCACATCGTGTGAAAGCAAATTCCATCGTTTTAACTGTGTGCTCTATCCTGTATCTCCCATTTTGTCTGTTCTGTATCTCCCACCGTTTAACTTCCCTGAATGATTCAAAGACCTAGCATTATGAGAAGGAGAAAAATTGTTTTCTTTCATATGATGAATAAAAGGAAAGTGGTAAGTTCTTATCTACACAGCATGCAAGGCACCTTACTAATGCAAATGCTTTATTCACTTTTTAGTCACATACATAACCATCCTTGCCCATACATAGCTAAACATTTACTATCTTTCTACTCTGCTTCAGTAAGAGTTCTGTGTAACTTGAAAGCTTGCACATTCCTTTGCCATCAAAATGCTTAATTAATATTACACTTTTTTTCTGACACCAACATGGCAACAATTCTATATATTCAAGTAGTTAGCTTAACGAAACCTAACAGTGTGAATTAAGCATGATGGGACAAAGTTGGCACATATTTTCTCAACAACAGTGGGATGGATTGACCACCTTCTGCAAACACAATGGCTACTTCTATCCACAGAAAACCTTTTATCCAGTGAAGGCAACCTGCTGGTGGAAGAGGTAGGGAGGAGACATTTGCTGGTTCTCCGTCTCTCTGCAGCTCCCCAGCACCACCCCTCACGTCATTCCAGAGGGTCCCCCAACCAACCAGAACAGATTTTGGGATGGTACCCAGGGCTACAGGGGGACGGGGGAACTGGCAAAACTCCCGCCTTCCACCTAAAGGAGTGAAGGCTGAATCCAAGTCATTTTCTTTAAACCTTTTGTCATGTAGTATGCCTTCTAAGTCCTTTATAATCTTTTCTCTGAGTTTACATCTTGCTTGCATCTTTGTTAAACTCAAGATGTGGCACAAGACAGAAAGATACTATTTCTTCATTTATTTTAAAAAGGAAGCATTCACTAATTGAATAGTTTTTTAAAGTATGCTACTAGCCTTTTCTATTTTCTTTATTAACAGCAGTTTCACACTGCTGAAAAAATGCTCAGTTTATTATCAGTCATGGCCTTCCCAGCACAGCTATTCAGTTATCTCACATTTCATGATCTGCATTTTATTTTGTAACTCTGTTTGATCTTTGTTGGAATTAATTTTGTAGCTTACAGACCAGTTCACTAAACTACCAAGTTCATTCCAATCCAAAACCCTATCCTCCAAAGCATTTACAATCAAATTTTACTAGTTTACTTATGAGAATGTCATGTGGAACTGTGTCAAAAGCACTGCTAAATTTGATTATGCTGAAGATTATATCTATGCATTCCCTTTATCCACTAAAACACTTACCTTATAAAAGACGATTAGTCTGAATTGGCATGTATTTCTTAAATTCACACTACGTACTAGCAATCACCTCTGAATTTTCTTCTGGATACATTTTACAGAGTAAAAACCACATTCCATTGTGGGGTTTCAGCAGAGTACAACATTTATTAGCCCAAAAGGAAGAATGCTCCATGGCTGCCCACTTCAACTGTTTCCACCCCATAAAACCTGATATAGACAGTGTGCCAAGAATTCATGCTTGTGAAGTGGCTAAAATTATTGTGGTACTTGCATACATGTAAATATTACATGTGCTCATATATAACATATCTCATTAGCTGTTGAATGTGCAGATTGTCAGCCAGCTATGATCTCTAAAAACCATGATGCAAATCATGGGGCCATTTCCGATAATGTTTTGCATATACTGAGTGGCTTTTACAATAATTCCCATGAAGCATGTATATGACAAATATTCAGTTGGAATGTGCGGTCTATCTATGCAACATGCTCAAGGATGGATATATGTTTTGGATCCTGAATCCAATTCATGAGCTCTTTTCAACAGGCTGCTTAGATGATACTTTCTGACAAAACATTGTTAGCTGTACATTAAAGTTGTACAATTCAAAAATGAATTAAAATAGTTTTATTTTAATTAATTTTAAATTAAAATTAGTTTTGTGTACATAAAGGTTAAAGAGTGGTTAAAAGGAAAAGTCACCCTGCTTATATTTCTGTGTGTGTGAAACTGATACTACAATCTGCAAAGTGATTGTAAGGAACCAGAGTATGTTCATTATTCTAGAATAATTACCCTGGAATAAAGGAGCATGACCTTGTGTAAGGTACATGAATCAGATAACCCAAGGCTACTCTACATCACATTAGAATCAAGCAAACGTTAATTAAGGAACTGCAGTAAGATCTCTAATGACCTACTTGTACTGTTTATTGACAAAGGAGAATATTTGGCCTATACTGCTTTTTGTCTTTTTGTGTATACTGGAATAGCATCTAACCAGATGCTATTCTGTAACCAAACAATTAGTGAATCAACATATTTATGGCAACAAAGGATGAAAAAACTGGCAACAGGATCAAGGCTGAACACTGCAGAAACAATAGATGTTGCTCAAGATAAATCACTCAGTCACTCTGAGATGATGGAATGACTTCTGGGGAAAACTGAAATCAATTTTTATCATGAAGGCACTCCAAATTTAAAGGGATTTCTTACTTTTGTCCTGGCGAGTGAGAAGATCATTAATTGAAACCTGCTGATGGAATGGATTATTCCATAAATAAGAGATCTGAAGAGATCCATAAACTCCCCCCAAGGAATTATATGAAGCAGTTTTTGACAGATCCATTCTAATGAAGTAGTAGACCTTCTCCCCACAGTAACCATAGAATATATCTGTGCTTATCTAATATTAGTAAACACACTGCATAGGGCTTTGGCAAAAAAAATGTCTTTATCTCTGTGCACCCTAGCACTTTTCTGTAATCCTTAGTTGACCAACCCTACCATATTGCTATCATGAAGGGAATGTGTTTCAAGTTTTTAATATTAATTCAATGTGTATTTTTTTGTGTTTTTTTAAAAGAAAAATACACAATAAAAATATTAATTGCTGTCTAAGAACTAAATCAGTTTAAACAATCAGTAACCCTTGGAGTAGACTTTAGCTGTCACCAGAAGAGTAGTTTGCCAGCTAGAAGCTATGACATAAATTTCTTTGATACCTATTTCCTTCTGGGGGCCATTGAAGATTAATGCTACAATTTAAGACCTACTATGCAGGAATTAAAATTGTTTAATCCAAATGAAGACATGTGCTTTTATATTTCAAGCAGTCTTATTTCAAATGCAAAACGCTTGCCAAGTATTGGAACACACACACACACACACACACACACACACACACCTTTTACTATGTAGGCCTTTATGTATTTTGCTATTTTTTAGGCATCTAACATTTTTATTATGACCTTTCCATTTCTTTAATCTTCTTCAGAGTGACAAATTATCTGAGAGGGTTATAATATAAATAAACCAAACATGGATTTCACCTTATTTTTCACTTACATAAAAATTACTGCATTCTAGAAAATGTGCATAATTTACAACAAATTCAAAATACACGCAAGAACAATTTTTGTTTTCACGTGTTAAGTATTTTCTCTTACAAAATTACACTCTCCATAATTTAAGTCGTATTCACTGTTAGTAATGTTAAAATGTCAATGTTGCCTGATTTTTTCAAAGCTAAGTGCAGCACTTGAAGAACAAAGTAGGTTGCTCTCTCTTTTGGTGGGTATAAGTAGGAGGACCACAGGAACAGTTAAATTCGGGGCATGGTTGGTCTACCACACAGTCAGGGGAATTCTTTAAATAGAGCCTGTCACTCTCTTTGCCCATCAATGGGATTTCCTTCTCAAACTGCTGATTCGTTCAGGTACACAACAGAGGAAATTTCAGTTAACCTTTGTTTCACCCCAGGGAAAAATCTGTCTGAGAAGTAGAAAATGAATAGATTAAAAAAATTAAGTAGCCAAGCTTCAATGTTATTTTTTCCTGAGTTCACAGCAACTGAATAAATTCAGTCCTATTGGAGAATAAATGATATAATATGCCATTCAGAATTTCAGTTGTCTACCTTTGTTAGCAACTGAAAAGCCCAACCAAAACAAAACTATCCTTTTTTTATACAAGGTCCTTTCCTTCAAACCTTTTACCTTATGGTTATTCTTTGTGTTATCAAGACAAGAGAGGAGCTTTTTTGAACATAAAATCCCCTGATTGTTCTAAGAGAGAGACCACCTGGTGAGGGAAAAGGCCCCATTACTGATCATGGGGAGTAGGGTTCTGTCAGTTCAACATCATAGGAGCAGCAGCAATTTTAACAGTATGTGCCAGCAGGTTTCTGGAGCAGAGGATTACTCAAGACATGTCACAGCCACTATTGGGTAAGGTATTAGTGCGGCTTGTGAAATCACTTCAAGAAGACTTGGGATTCAGGTGGGAGGCGAATGAGGTGGCAGTACAGTATAGAGCTCTTTCCACCTAATTTCTTTTTTATAATAGCTCCTCCTCCCCGCAACAAGAAATTAGGTGGAGACAGCTGCAGACTGTCCCTCTGCCTCGTTCTCCTCCCACTCCAAACCCAAATCTGTCCTTTTGTGATTCCACAAGCCACGCTGATTCTTACTATAACACATCTACATTATTTAATTGTGGAGGCAGCTTCCCAACCTGGAATATAAGATTGGTTTCACATTGCCTAGATACTCAGTGGGACATCCATCTTGAAAAGGCCATCTAGGACCCTGGGTTACAGCAGTCAAAGGATACCATCCAGATGTTCCAACAATACCATCCAGAACACCTGGTTATGTCTTGTACTGGGAATTCCCTAGGGATTCTGTTAATTTACTGAACACCCTGCAGCCTAACAGATTCCCATAGGGTCGCCATAAGTCATAATCGACTTGAAGGCACATAACAACAACAGCAAGCTTATTATTAATCTGGTCTTCAGGACTCCCAATTTACTAGTACTGGGAAACGGCAATAAGGCCACCTTGTCAGATGTGACTCAGGACTTACGACAGCTACAACAATCATAGGCCTATGCTAGAATAATTATGGGTTTAACCTATCCTTTTTTTGTAAAAAATGAGGTGGTGGTACTCATACCTTTGTAAATGTACCATGGGTGCCAGCACAAAATGGCTGGCATGCGCAGCTAAAAAAGAGTTGCTGGTCCTCCACATCACAGAGTACTGTAACAAATAAATTCCTGGGTTTAACATACAAGGCAGGTCACAGACTGAATTTATGATTTTGCACTGGTTGTGATACAGATGATGTAAATATAGGCTGTGTTGCTATATGACCTTTGTCATGACCAGACCACACAATAGGGGTGCAATTTCTTGCAACTCAAAGATCTCCATATGGGATATGGGCTGATAAAGATGGTTTGCCATTTCAGATTTCATGGAGCCACAACCATTTTTCAGAACTCTTGAGAATTTATCTATGAGAGACAGTAACTAAGAAGCTGTTAGCCTGGTTGATGTGATAGGTCCTGGGTGTCCTCTCTCACCATTTCATTAATAGTGCATCCCTAGTTTAGAGAGATAGCAATCCTAGATAGATTACGTAGGTAGATTGTTGTTATTGTAACAAATTGGCACACTCCAGCTAATGAATCCAACTGAATGAACCACCTGTCTCCTTATGGGAATGAAGAAATGAGAATATATTCAATCTCTTTTCTGGCAATGATGCTCACTTCCAAGCACAATTCAAGATACTGGTTTTGATCTATAAAACTTTCTGCAGATCAGCTCCAGAGATTTATTGCATTTATACTTCACTGTTCTGCCAAAGGAACTCAGGGCCAAACTCAACACTCTCAATGGACATTTACAAATAAATGCATGTTTATTGTCTGGGTCTCAAAGAGGCTTATATATAGTCCCTAGATAGTACCCCACCTAGCTAGCTAATAGTGCCAAACCTCAGAAAGATTCTCTCCCAATATTGAAATCAGCTGTTCTTCTCATTTCATAAAGTTTGATTACAGTTTATGAACAGCTCCAAGGCATGTAAAGAACATCAGTAGCTCTTTCTCCCATCTCTGTCCTGTCTCTACCTATCCTCTGAGCCTATACTTAGGATGGGTTCCTGCATTAGCATGAGTTGACTATCAAGACAATAAATGCCAGAGTCTGCTACATTATTACAGAGGTTAATTGGACTGATATATAAAATAATAATAGTAATAATAATACAACAAATCATTTGCCTTATCAACTGAGCCAAGAAAAATTGCAACATATATTCTTGAAATTTTCAAAAAATCTTAACTTTGTTCTGAAAATTACTTACTAATTCACCCTATGCTGGCTGTCGTGACTTGGAAAAGAGCACTGCTTTGTGCAGCCCAACAATTTCTTTCACTCTGCTGCCTGCTTTAAGGTTGATATCCAAAAAGAGAACTTCTCTGAAAGGGAATGAGGTATTTCTTCCATTCCTTCTCAGGTTTACTTTCTACAGAAAACCTTGTTTATGACTTGCCTACAAAGGGATTAACAGCAACTGTTCATCTGATGGTTAGATCCTAACCAGAGAATAGTAAAGAAAAGGAATGGAAGGGCACAACAGCCAGTTTAGGAGTTATGGGTCTCAAGCAGAGTTTCTCAACCCCCTTCGCGTTCTGTTTTTTAATGCAAGTTTAAAGGTATATTTAAGAATTTGTGTTATTTTGTGTCCTGCTGTAAAGTAACTAGTTCAGAGCTTTTCAGAACTAATGCTGTTAAAATATTTCATAAGCAGAAAAATATGTTTTTAAAACTTGCTGGGGCACCATACTGCTCTTAAAATTTCATCTCCATCTCTAGCAAAATTATGAAAATTAAAACTACTGTGCATAACTCAAATAGTTTTTCAACTGCATACCTATGTGAGCGGTCTTTTGTAATGTATTACAACTGCAAATATTCAGCTACTACCCCAATCCCTATGTATAAAGTGTACATGAAAGTGAACCTTTTCTTTAATTTTAAATTCAAGTTGTAAAATGGTTTGAATTTGCTGCATTCTCTCAAAGTAAAACTATCATACATAAAGATAATTACGGAAGTTTATCAAACCACAGCTATGAAATTTGTAGATGGCTGCTGCTCTATTCATTACAAAAAGAGGAGAACAATAGCTGCTTCCTTTCAATATATCTAAGTGTAAAAAGGGAGAGGTGGGGGGAAGAGGAAGGGTAAACCATGACCATCTTCTTTGCATGTCGTAAGATGCAAAAAGGGGGCAGTACAGCAAGCTTAGCCAACCAGCTGAGACTTTCCTATAGAAAGGGAAATGCTTGGGAACCTCATGGATCCTTTGGACACTGTAACTCATTTTAGTTTGCATCAGGAGCTAAAACTGCCTCTGGCCAGCTGGAAGAATGGGAAGCTTGCACAGCTTGGCAGTTGCTTGCTGTTCCACTCCCCCGGGCTGCATTAAGCACAACTGGGTTGTGTCATTGTACTGAACCTGCTATTCTAGAGTGCATCTTATCTAGTCATATCATTCCTCATACATATGATGAACTGACTGATGCCATTGATTAATTAACAGGATATATTTGCTTACAGTTAAGTATGCAAGATCTGGGAATAGAAGGAGCCTTTGGGTTTCAAGACACACAATACCGAACCCAAGCATTGTGTGTTTACACTTTTCACATATATATTTTATCTTCTCTGTTTTCATGAAATAGAGGGCTTTTATCTTTTGGGTAATGACTCGTTTTTAGGAAACAAGCACATGCTTTTTTTATCCTTCCTTTAAAAAAAATCAGCTTCTACACCAATGCATTAAGATTACATCCTCATAAATGCATTTTCCTAATATATATTACAGCAGCTTGCATTAGAATGAAAACTTGGTATGCAATTAAAATTATGTAGTTTTTGGAAGGTAACCTCATTCAAATTAAACTGTAAAATAATATTTCTTTGTCCAATTCCTCAACATAAAATAAATCAAAAGCTTATGTAAGATAATACAGCTTACGGATGAACATCCAGATGCCAACAGACCCAAAGCAATTCTCAGTTTAACATTTTCAAAGGCACAGACTAGTGATCACACGATACTGGTGATACTCTCTAGTTACCCTTGGCAACCCTTCTCAACTGTAACGATGCTCTGCCCCTACAATAGCGCACTGGGCAGCTTTCTCTTCACTTAGCTGAATGCTTTGGGACCATCTGCGTCGGTAAGCATAAAAGGCGAGCCTGCCTGTGGGCCCGTCACTCTGAACACCACCTCTCTGACCCTGATTAAATACAACTTTCAATCCTTTTTGTCCTCCCTGTTGACTTCTCCTATTAAGGGAGCCCTTTGACAAAGAAAGCGGAAGAGTGGACTAACTGCCCCCAAGAAAGGTGATGTCTGATACTGCTCAACACAAGGATTAGCAAGCCAATACATAACAAAAGCAAGTTGAGGGGGAGGGGGAGGAAAGGGAAAATGGTTTTAGCCAGGTCTTTTGACTAATTCAGTACATACACAATTCAATAAATAGCTATACAAGAAGTATGCCGGGGGAGAAAAACTATACAGAGCAACAATAATTTGGAGACAAACATTTCACTATCTGAAGTGAGGCCATGACTTTGGTAAAAACAAAGCAGCATATTTCTTAAAACAAGGAGCAACTTACTGTTGGAATAAACAAGGGTTAAAGAAAATACAATACAAATGTAAAAGAGACATGGCAATTCTAAGCTTTATATACGGACAGAAAGTTTCAGCAAAAGTAATCATGATTACTTCCAAAATATCTTCAGATAGGATTGGGATGCAAGAAATGCCTGTAAAACTATGGTCAGAATACAGAGGACTATTTTGGCTCATAGGCAGCTTGGGCTAGCCCAATGGAGCTGACTTTTTCTCTTTGACCAGCTCACTCCTATGCCACATCACAAACTCTACTCAGTTAACTCTACTCTGTTTGTCCTGTGGAATGGAGGTCTGACCTTCTCTCCCTTAAAGTCTAAAGCCTCCTTAGGCTCACACAATTAGATTCATCATTCTTTAGATTCCAGCCCACATCTTGTGATAGTAAAATAAATCTATCAAACAGGAAGGCTCGAAGTGATAAATGTTAAAATGGGCTAAAATCATTTCATTAGTACATAATTTACTATTACACTACTTCTAGTACCTGTCTTAACACCAGAAACCCTCACAGAGCTGAGATGATCCCCAAAGGTGACTGCTTAGGCGTTTAGACTGTTATCCTTTCCATATTATTATAATTGAACACAGATGCTCATATATATACCCAGGGCTATGAATATGTGTACCTAACTGACTGTGAGTAGACATTATAAAATTTAAAATGTACAATAAAAGTTTTGCTTTTATAAAGTTTAAAATGTACAAAAAATATGTAGCTTGGCTTTCCAAATATATGATAGAGAATTTTTGTAACAACTTAAGGTGTACTACAATCTTATTTTTTTAGCGACTACCTAAAACCTGTAGAAGCCCTTGCCTTGCCAGCTCTGATTTAGAAGCATCCTTTTTAAGGTGGACAACACTATTTGTTCTCTGTCTAGAGGCTTAGTTTAGCATAGAGCAGAACTAATCAGAGCCGCTCACATATACAGAGTATATATGTCTGAAAATATTGCATTGCAGCAGCAAGCTCTACCTCCAACCTATGGGCATTCATTAGAAGAGTATCCCCACACATACAGCTCTCTGTGTGATCAAGAATACTTGACAAGCAATGTTCCTGACTGTGGGAAGAGAGCCTTCCATGCTTACACCAGTACATGCTGGGGCCCTCTACAGAGGTTCTAACGCGTGTGTAGGCCAAGGGAGTATCTGAATGTGATGACATACACACACCCTGCATATTCACTGAATGTGTGAAAAATGCCTGTACAGGTCTCAGGTGAGCAGCAGTTTGAAAATAGCAAGACAAATGTGGTCTGGTGCTACAGGACAGGATAGCAACCAGGGCTGTGGAGTCGGTACGCCAAATCTTCGACTCCGACTCCTCTATTTTTCCACTGTCCGACTCCAACTCCAACCAAAATTGCTTCTCGTCAATCAAAATTTATTTGGAAGTCAGAGTCGGTACAATTCTACCGACTCCGACTCCACCCAAAATTGCTCCCAACTCCGACTCCACAGCCCTGATAGCAACCAAGAGTAGCTTTACAGGTGTCAGATTCCCAATACATTCCAAGGGAGAAGGATCAAGTTAGCTCAACTTAAACCTTACCTTTCAAACCCCAAAGGCACAAAACTTACCCCACTCATTCAAACTTTTCCAATATTTAATTGTGCCCTATTAGTACAAAGTCAAGCCAAACTAACTCTTGATTGAAATTTTTTTTTTGATACAGTGGCTAGAAGGCATACTATGGCAAACCACTTGAAATAAGAAAATGAGATTGTTTCCAATATTCAGGCATATCCCATGAATTCGGAGAAAATGGACCATGAGCACATTTTGAGACCCAGAAGAAAGAAAAATGTGGGAACAGTATCTTCTTCTTTCCATGAAAAGATTTCATGAACGTGATTAACTTCAGTTTTTGTTATTATTTCCATGATTTACCAGTAAAATCTAGGCATTACAGAGAAAGACTGAGAAAGGTATACCACCAGGATAAGTTTGGACATGAGTTCTAACATTCAACAGCATAATGACCTAATTTCTAATTCTTATGATTTACTGGCAAGAATTAATGTTTTCCAGGACATAGCTTGACAATTTCTCGCCTTGTGTTCTCTGTTTTTAAATATGGAACACAATCTTGAAAGCTGTCTGAAAACTCCAAAACATTGGAAGATTCCCATAAATGTGTTCAGGTCATTTTTCAAGGCTCTGCCCCACTTCATCCACCATCTGAGGCAAGATCAGTAGGTGGTAATCAGAAAAGGGCTTTCCTTGTTGTGGTGCCCTGTTTATGTAATTTCCTCCTTGGAAATGTTTGCCTAGTGCCAACATCATCTTGTTTTTGGCAACAGCAAAAGACATTTTGATTTGGGGAGGGGCATTTTAATGTATTGTTACTTCAACATATTTATTAGATTTTTATTTTTGTATTTTATCATGTTTTTTGCAAACCATCCTTACTGAAGGGATTATAAATCTCTTTTATAACTTTATTTTTTGATATTGGCATTTATTCTCCCATAACCTCACTTCTAAACATGGCCTGTATTTTCTGCAGAGACTGACTTTGCTATACAGAGGACTGTAAAAAACCCAAACAAACCAAAAAGGATGACCCAATAAACTGAAATTTAGAAGAACAAGGAATTGGGAACCAAAAAATGAATTCACAACTGCCTCTGATAAGGATGTGGATGCTTTATAAAAAAAAATTAAAAACGTATACACAATTATCATAGCTGATTGAGCAAGAATAAATATGCTGAATTGTATAGTTGTTGTTTTGTATACTTAGTGACCACTGAAGAAGACTTTGTTGGAATGCGTTTGGTCATATGTTTTGATATCGTATTTTATAAATTGGGTATATTTATTCTTGCTCAAGCAGCTATGATAGTTGTGTATATGTTCATACAGAGGACCGTATCCACACTGTTGTGGTACCAGCGGAACATTATTCCACTTGCACAACGGGACTTTCCCTTCCTCTCCTCTCTGCAGTCCCCCAGGCACCCTCAAAATCTGCTCCAGATCAGTTTTTGAGGGCATACAGTTAGTCAGGAGAGGAAGTCTTGTTGCATGTGTGGAACTCAGCCCACACACTGGTGGATATAACCTATAGACCAGAAAATAGGTGGAATGTGACACCACTAGGAAAAGGCAGTGAAGGTATAAAGAGAAGCAACACCTTTGGAGTTGGCTAGCAAATATTTTGTATTCAGAATAGCCACTATGGTGTCTGGATCTTCCACAGTACGAACCTCTCATGAGTTCACAGCTTCTGCTAATTGTAAGGTTCTCTCATTCTTAAGAAAAAGAAAATGTTCAGTATCTTAAAAAGGTACCTAAATTATGGTTTTGATAATATGAAAATATATGTAAATATAATTATTAAAAATGAAAATATATGTAAATATAATCTATTAATCTATTAAAAATCAATTAATATAATCAATCTATTAAAAAGGTACCTATATTATGGTTTTGATAATATGAAAATATATGTAAATATAATCTATTAATCTATTAAAAATCTATTGTCAATCCAGTAAAAAACTAATCAAATACAGCCTTAAAAACATTATAACAGAAGAATTCTTTCCCACCCCTTCTTGACGGCATAAGGATAGTATTTGCTCAGGCATTCCTGCATTGATTTAAAAAAGGAGTATGAGACTACACCTCACTGGCTCTCTTTCCTTTTCATGAGATCACATAGCTGCTTGGCTTATAGAATTATCCATATCATTCTAAACAGAATATTTACCAAGTATGAACTCTACTAAGCAGGACATTGACTGAAGTAAACACCACTATGGAAGATATATTGGCATGACCTTGAATTCCTTAACTAATTTAAAAAATAAAAGTTTCCCAGTTAAGACACACAAGAAATCACAGAAATGCGTTCCACCCTCTCATATTAATTTATACACATACACGCCCCTCTCTTGAACGGTAACATACACTTTTGGACAAGTAGAACCCATGTATAAATTCTTGCACGAAGCACACATATACACTTCATATGTACATACATACAATCACACATACGCTCTCCCATGTGGTTGAATAGCCATATACAAATATTCTAAAATATAATTAATGATTCCTAGATCACACACACACACACACACACACACACACACACAATTCCAATTTAGTATGTCTGAAAATCACAATCCAACCATAGATGCTGGCTTCCTTAGGATATGTTAATCATGGTTAGTGTTACATGAATAAGTCCCAAATTTGTGCCCTCTGCTCTTCCCTGTAATGGCTGCAAGGAGATCAGAAGCTTCACTTCTATTTTTAACTATGTGCAGTTTAATATTATGTCCAAATAGTCAAATCACAGCTAGTATCAACAAGTAGGGTTGCCATATTGCCTGGTTAGCTGGGTTTTACCCGGATTCTTTGCATGTCACCCGGCACCCGTTTAGCCCCTTAGGTGGCCCGGATTCTCAGCTTTAATTTTTTTAAAAAAGTTTCTAGGTGGTCCGGTTCTCGAGATATACATAAAAATGTCAGCCACCCCCCTGACTGTTAAATCTTTCTTTAAACAGTACTGTACAGGCATACCCCACTTAATGTTGCTCACTTAACATTGCCTCACTATAACATACATGCTCCATACGTCCCCATATCCCGCTTAACGTTCGTGCGCTTCGCAATAACGTACATTTTATTGGCATGACTCCGCTGCCATCTAGTGGTGATTGCGTGCAGTACAAGTGACGACAATTGCTTCACTTAAAGTAGATTTTAACTTAAAGTATACTCTCCAGTCCCATTGCAAACGTTAAAGCGGGGTATGCCTGTATAGCACTTCGTAGCTTTAACCCCGCCCATTCAGGATTGCAGCCAATCAGTGAAGCCAGGGTTGCATTTGGTTGACCTGAGGCAGGGTCTAGAAAACCTCATTGCAATGTCAGAAAATGGTGGTTTCCCCCCGTTTATCTGAAAATCTCATAAATTGGTTAAGTATATACATTTCAGTTTTTTTTCCTCTTGTGTGCAGGAGTCAGATCCTGGGCAGTGTTTTGAAAACCTTCCCAATACTTGCTTTTGTAAAAGCAATGCTAATCCCATATGCCCAGAGTAAATCCCATTGAATTCAACAGGACTTACTTTTGAGTAGACATGGTTATGAATGTGCTGAAAATCAATGGGACTTTGGAGTGAACTTAAAAAAGAATTGTGTTTGTGTTCTAACTCTTTCTGTTCCCTCCTCCAGTCCTATTTTAAAGCAAGTAGGCAGGGCTTACTTAGGTATTACAGTTTTTATTCTGTAGGAAACTAATACTGATTTTTTAAAAACTAATACTGATTTTTCTGCAATGACCAACTGGTTTGACAATAAACTATTATATGGGCTGTATGTATTTATACATCTGCAGTGTGTGTGTGTGTGCGCGCACGCGCGTGTGTATAGAGTGTTTCCAACAACCCTGTGAGGTAGGGTTGGAAACCAAAGCAGCTCACAACAAGAAATAAAGCCATTTAAAATCCAATAACCATAAAAACAAGTATAAACAGTTGCAAAACAGCGTAAAGTGGCATGATTCGGAATTTTGGGTTGTGTGAATGAAGTTGCTTATCACTTGAGGTTTCATTTCTGTCCCTGTTTGAGTAAGCCCCACTGAATACACTGGGACTTGCTTCTGAATAAATAAACCTAGGATTGCACTATAAATATCTTTACAGTTTGTGTAAATAATAAATATTTGATAGTCATGCTTATATAAATATTTCTTCATTTATCATATTTTTGGTTTTTGGTTAGGAATCCTGACTGGTTGTGAGATGCTTAAGAAATCATGGTACAGACTTCCGGGAAGGGTTGCTTTGCCTGTGCTGCCTCTGAGCGAGCTCTCGTCTCAGAAGAAGCTTTTTCAGCTCTAAAATCAGTCACAACGTTCTTTTTGACTGATAAAGATTTTCTCCCAGGCAGGGAGAAACGTAGAGATCAACCCCAAAGCCTGTTTTTGTGGGGAGGACTGGATTTCATTTATTTATGAGAGAAAGTTCAAACTGCAATGCCGGATGGACTTTCATCAAGCTCTAGCTGATTATAGCGACACGTTTATCTTTTCTTTAAAGAAAACGGACTCTAACAGGCAGATAAGCATCCTTCTTTCTATCTTCTTTTTTTACTTGGCTTAAATTGGTGCAGCAAAAAAGAGATTTGTCAATGAATCAGCTGTGAAGAACTCTTAGGTGAGTTTTGGCTTTTCTCTTTCACTAACGAAATTAAGGAGGAAAGAAATCGAAAAAGCTTATCTTTGTTTTTGTCGCAAAAAGCTGTCCTGGAGGTGCATTCTAAAGATATCAACGGAAGAGGGATTTCTATTTCGAGGAGGGGGGGGGAATTCTTTTTGGTCTATTTCATATTGACGAATCTGCTTGTTCATGACGCCACTAATTGTTTTGATGTTGGGAACTAAGTTTGTTTTGTATTCCTGAACACATAGAGATAAGGCAGGCTGTATTGTCTACACTGATACAAGCAAGCCTGAAATATTAACCCAATTGTGACTGAAATAATTTTTGTCTCTGTGGTTTTAAGAATGACAACCAGGAAAGTGAATGAGACCATGGAAGAAATTATGTTTCAGAAAATAATGGGTGAGATTGAGATAACGAAACAAACCCTGAGACAGGGTAGACTGGAGATGAAAATTGAATTTAACAAAATGACGCAGGAGCTTAATGAAATAGGGGATTCTGTGAGAGAGGAGTTTGATGGGATAGGGAAGCTACAAGCCCTGGAGATTGGAACAAATGTGAAATTTGAAAAAGATTTGGATTTTATGGATGTTAGAAATAAAGTTGACTGTTTGGAATTCAACGTTGTCTCTGAAGAAATTAATGAAGATTTTGGTGGTAAAGTTATCAATGTCTTGGATAATTTTCTGGACTGGAATGATGTGATGGAGTTTGACATAGAAAAAATCTATGGAGTTGGCTACAGATATGTGACAGTGGAGAAACTCTTAAGAGATGAGCCAGTGCATTTTGTAAAAAAGAAGAACAGAGATATGACTTTGCAGCAATACTTCAGTAACATATTCAGAATTCTTGACTGGAATGATGTGATGGGGCCTCACATGGAAAAAATTTATGGAATTAACTACAAATATAAGAGCAGAGATGCACCCAGAGCAGAGATGTGACTTTACAACAATATTTCAACAACATATTCAGAATTGATGGCAAAGACATCATTGTGATGGGGGAAATTCCCATCAGACTCTTGTTATATGACTATGGCTATGACAGCAAGATCATCATGGGATACTGATAATGGATGAATGGATACTGAAACCACTGGATTTAACAGGACTATTGAAGATGGAAGATGGAATTAATATTGATAATGGAAGAATGGTTATGGAAATTATTGGACTTAACAGATTTGACGAGATGGATTAATTGATATGTTTACTTGGACTATGGCTATGAGAACAAGATTATTATGGGATATTGATAACGGAAGAATGGCTACTGAAATTACTGGACTTAACAGGATTATTGAAGATGGAGGATGGAGTAAATATAGATAATGGAAGAATGGCTATTGAAATTATTGGGCCTAACAGATTTGAATTAGATGGATTAAGCGACATGTTTATTTGGAGAAAAATTGAAAGATATATCTTTCAAGAAATTGAAACCTCTCTTTGACTTTTTGTGGAAAGAATAAAATAATGTCTATGAGATTTGATGATTAATTAAGATAATTACTGGAGGAAAGTGATTTTATAATATAATTTTAGAGATAGGATTGTTATATATTCTAGACCTATAACTGATCTGCGACAAATCGGAAGTCGACATTTTATTTTATTGTTTAATTGTTTTTGTTTTGTTTTTTCGTCTTTGAAAATTTGAATAAAAATTAATGATAAAAAAAAAAGAAATCATGGTACAAAATGGCCTGAATCAGTATAAGGCAGATTCCTTGGTTCCTAAAAGCGGGAAGAGACTCAAGGGCCACAGTGACTCCAATATTTATTTATTTTTATTTACAACATTTATATACCGCTTTATTGTAAAAAATCTCAAAGCAGTTTACAGAAAGAATTAAAACAATAAAATTATTGACAAAAGCGTTAAGGACAGATACTTAAAAACATTCAAAGTAATAAAACCAACAATGAGTTAAAAACAGATTTAAAAACACAATAGCTTCCACATGCCTGGACAGGCTTGCCTCAAGAAAACTGATTTCAGCAGGTGCTGAAAAGAGGCGTCTGCCTAATGTCAATAGGCAAGGAGTTCCAAAGCGTAGGTGCTGCCACTTTACAGGACGGATTTCTTACAAGAGCAGAACAAGTACTATGTGGCACCCGTAACATGGAAAGCACAGCTTGAACTTGGCCTGGTAGCAAATCAGCAACCAATGCAGATTTCAGAGCAGAGGTATTATGTGCTGATAGGATCTCACTCATGTCAGCAATTGTGCTACAGCATTCTGCATTAACTGCAGTCCCCAGGTCAGGTTGTGCTGCATGGGGATTTCTGTGACCTTGGCTGACTGGTTGCTAGGATTTTTTTGTTTGGGTTTTTGGTTATGAATCCTGGTTGGTTGTGGGATGCTGAGTTTTCTGCCTTACTCATAGGAATCTTGTTGTGGTTGGTATGGTATTACATTTAGGAAAGTGTTACTGCCTTTTGTGTTTTTTTTTCTTATTTGCATTTCACTTATCTTTAATCTCACTCCGTTATAGCCATAGAAGCAACAGCAGCATATGCAAGGTAATTAACTCCCATTAGTGATAAGAGCAAGAATTTATAATTATTATTTTATTTATTTATTTTATTTATAGAATTTATTAGTCGCCCATCTGGCTGGCTGTCCAGTCACTCTGGGCGACGTACAACATAGGCATATAATACCTAGACATTGAAAATCTAAAAACAATGAAGATAAAATCTAGCCCACCCCAAAAGCCTGCCTGAAGAGCCAGGTCTTCAAGGCCCGGCGGAAACTCATCACAGAAGGGGCATGGCGGAGATCATTTGGGAGGGAGTTCCACAGGGTGGGGGCCACAATTGAAAAAGCCCTCTCTCTCGTCCTCACCAGTTTTAATTAAAACAAGAGGCTTATGAGTACTTCGAAGAGGACCAGATATTTATTTTCTTTCTGAGCCCAGGACTGGGTCTTTCATGATGCCTGGTCGGGGGGGGGGAGGCGCAGGAGAGTAGTCGATAAGACAGACATCCTGGCATTGGTAATCTAATTAGCAAGGTATGGGTGGGGGGGTTGTTGCACACTTCCAGGCCCAGTTTCATTTTGAGTATGGAGGTGGAACCTGTGTAGATGTGGTTATCAAAGGGAGAAGAAATTTTGAGTTAAGCAAAGCTCTGCTTTTATAAAACCTAAGAAACATACAGATACTTTGAATGTCTGAGTGCCTGCACCAGTGGAATACTGGAGGAACTTGTAAAACTTGCTGCAACAGTATTTAGAACTGAGCATGTGGTGTGAAAGACTCCTTTTCCTAACATTTTGGCTTCTTGTTTTTCTCCACCCACCACATCTTTGAAATATATCGTATATGTTATGGTTAACCATACTAAAAAATGTAAATAAGTTTATTTTGGTCAATGACCAGCAAAGGTTAACCATACTGCTGCCCTGACTTACTTTATGTTTGTTGCTATTTTGTGTTTTTATTATGTTTTTATATTGATTGTGTATTTTTATTGTTTTTATTATATTTGTAAGCTGTGCTGAGCTCTGTTTTTAACAGCAGAAGGGCAGGATATAAATCCTCTTAATCAATCAATAAATATTCCATAGTGTTGGAAACTAGAGTCTAGGCATCTAAGGCTGAAAATGTTGCTTTTAAAAAAAATTTTCTCACATCTTTCCCCAGATTTTGGTGGTAATTCCTAGGCACAAAAACAAAACAACTGGACAATCCAAATATTAATATGCAAATATTTGCATAATAGGCAAATAATATGCAAATATTTTGCATAATATGCAAATTAGCATGCCTGGATTTGTGGAACTGGAATATGGCAACCCTATCAACAAGCCAACTTCAAACTGTGCTTTGTGAAACTGGCTTGCTTCCCTAAAGTTAAACCACTGTTAAGATTAACCATCACTTACAGTTTGGATTTGAATTCAAACTACAGTTCAGGGGTTCCCAAACTGTGATCCGTGAACCACCAGTGGTCCACAAGTTTTATTCGGGTAGTCCGTGGTGTGTCTGTGGATGTGTGGTTGAGGACAGGAGACAGCACATCCATCATATTAAATATTTATCTTAGTTTTTAATTATATTTTTATTGCTCTTTTTGTTTCTTACATTGTGTTTTACTGTACTGCAAATTGAATTCTATGTTATTCAATTGGTAATACGACAACATACAATATGTAAGAAACAAAAGAAGCAATAAAAATACACAGAGTAAATCATATGGCATTTAGCACAGTGCATCACAATTGCTACAACAGGCAGAAAGATCATTAAGTGGTCTTCCAAGACCCTCAGTAATGTTAGTGTGGTCCATGGGGAAGAAAGTTGGGAACCACTGCTGTAGTTAACTGAAAATGCAAGCATAAATTCCTGACCTCACAGCTGAACCAGAAGAGGGCAGGTAGCACATGAGCCTGAGGATCATACATGTATTGGTAAAAAAATTTTTAGCATTATGTCCAAATCTTGCCAACCTTGTCTTTACATCTTGTTCTATAGCTCTTTGAAGTAAATGCCAAGATTATAACAGTACATTGAATTATATGATAGTATAAAACATATTTTCTATAAAAATAAACACATTTCAAATATCTGCATAATTCAGTACACTTTTACATTGAGTGCATTCAGATGTCCCAATAATAGACCATGGTTTATTGTGACAGGACTGAGCCTGTGTGAGCTTCAGCCTAGTGGGCTCCTCTCTACCAATTGGCAGATTCTGCCTTTCATTTTCAATGAACCACAGTTTAGCATTCTGTTCAAACCCAAAACGGTGATTAATCTTAACTACGATTTGATTGAAACAAGGCACCTTCATATCCCATGATCTGAAACAGGCCTGCTCCAAACAAGTCACAGTTAAGATTAACCATAGTTTGAGGATTTTTGAAGAAACAAGAACACACACTTAATCAACAAGAGAAGCACAAGCTTCTCAGCTCACTATAGCTGTGGGGGAGGAGGTTAGAGAAAGGGAAGCAGTGGTGCAGCTAGGTAATTTTACATTCTGGACTTAATGGTTTGCTACTAAATATTACTTGCCAATCTTGATTTAAAAAAAAAGAATATTCTTAAAAATGTGCAGTTCTCTTAGCACCATTTAGGAGCTAAATACATTTACTTGGGAATAAGCAGTATTTTGTTGGAGAAAAATACAATTTTTTTAAAAAGTAAAATAAAATGAGCATATGTGACCGTGTACTTGCCTGGCCAGCTGACTATAGGCTATTTTCAAACATAAGTAATCTGCAGTGCCTAGCATCAGCCCCAGGAGGTAGCATGCCCAGGTGCATAACACAGGGCCTATCTGCCACTGCTTAACACAGGACCTATCTGCCCATCACCCTCCATTCTCTGGGTGACCATGTGGAAGCTGCCTGGTCCAGCCCCAGGTAAACCACTCGGGGAGAGGGTGAATCTGAGGCTCACACTGGCTCATTCCTGTCATAAACTATGGTTGACTGCGACATCCAAACACAGTCACTATTTCCATCCAACGCTTTTGCCCCAGTTTAACCTCTTGCCACAGGCTGCACAAGAGTGAAAATACATGTGTCATTTGTTGAGAAAAGACACCTCCAATGCTTGTTACTGTCACTAGTTACCAATTTAACTACAATTACATTATTTCATTGACAGTTATATTAATATAACCACTTCTATGCACCATCAGTTTCTTTTTTCATTTTCTATTGAAACACGATGTTTTAGTGGCATCACCAACCTTTACTTTGACATGTTCTTCCTTCCTTTCATATGTTAAAGGCAAGAAATAAATGGAAAACTGCTTGCAATAGTTTTACTTTCTATGTTATCTGAAGAAAAACAGATTCATACATACCAAATGGACTGCATTAGGAGATACTGCTGCTAAAATTAAGGACTGTTCAAAAGTAAAAAAATGATTATTACAGATGAAATTAGAAAGCTGTAAAGGCAACCTTAACTTCCTGAATCAGCCAAAAAGGAAAAAAAAACCCAGAGGTTATTCACAAGAGGAAACTAGAGATTTACTTTTTAATTTGCACTGGCATTTCTCCCCTCACCCCCCAAAAGTATATTTTAAGTTTAGGAGTGTTTTTTAAGACCCATTATTTCTAGTTTCAAACACTTTTTTTTGCTATGTAGTGGTAAACTATTTAGGTTACTTTCATCAGTGCAACTATTAGAATTAATATGGTAAACCCCATAAGTTAACACTGTGACTAAAGAAAACCCAACCCCCATTGATTTCAAAATATATGGAAGAAGTCTTAAAAGGCAACTGGGATTTTGCAGGCTGCAGAAACCAAAAGTAAATCCTGGATTAAGAAACATACTGTAAATACATAACCAAGCCTAATAAACCACACACAATGTTTTTATTCAAGTGCCCTTGGAAATAGTTACAAAACTGATACACAGAGGTACCAACAACATGTTTAAAAGGTATCATTTCTATTTTGACACCTTTAACATAAAAACCTACTAACAGTGTTATGTATCCACAATTACTAATATCTGACATTTGGCCACCCTGATTTTCAGCACAAACATCCTGGGAGAGCTACACATACTAGAAGCTCAGCTGTCAGGGACCTTGCAAGAAGGGGCAGGCAATGCAGTCCTATATCTGACGCTGTGCATCTCATTCACCTGAGCAGAAAAAGCAGGATTCACAGCTGGCCTAAAGATAGAGAGGAACATGTGGTCTGAAGCAGGGATCCAGAAGTCCATATTACCATGTCATGGGGATGAGGATTTTGCTCAGATATAAGGTATCAGCTGCTGGCTGCAGTTAATCTCTAGTACCCTCACCCTTGCTATTTAGTTAATAACCCTTGGTCTTTTACATCAGTCTTCTATTATACACCTTATTCAGACTGTCATTGCTAGATAAGGGCTGCCTCACTTTTGCATTCTCAGCAGCAGCTAGCAAACACAAAGAAAAAATAGCATTTTTATAAAGAATAAATTTACCAATGTCTGAAGCTCTTGTTAATTGTAGAGAAATCCCGCTAAAAGCAGCGATTAAACAATGGAAAGATCCATGTAAGTGTTCAGTGAACGGAGAATGCCAGCTCTTCAGACTACTGCATACATCTGTCTTCCCCTACATTTAAGCATATGCCCAGCTGGACAGCTCTTCACACATATTATCTTGGGGAAGGTGACACTTGCATAGTTTCCAAGCACTGGGTGTTTTCATACACTTGAGTTACAGGAAAACCAACTTATGTAGCATGCCTCAGAAGAATCCCTTCATTTTTTGCAGTCATACATATTTATTTAAATCCCCAATTATGGTGTTTTATGTTTTCACACTGATATGAAAAAATAAAAACAGAAATACTGCTGGATAATATTTTAAAAGAATTGTTCTTCCTTTTGTTTATTAAAAGATTTATATCCCACACTGGATACTATATATTCTTATATCCCACACTGGATACTATCCATTCTAACTACAAAAACATGTATAAACATGCTTAAAAAAAGATCAGATAAAAAGAAATTTCAGCGAAGTTTAAAAAAAAAGACCTGGGAGGTCTGGCACCGAAAAGGTTACAAAAGGCCCAAGAGGGCTAGCATTGGAAAGACCCAAGAGTCAACACTAGGCAAACTTTCCTGGGGAGAGCATTCCACAAATGGGATGTCACAGCACCAAACATGCTCCACCCTATTCAAAAAACAAAAGCCTAGAATGAAAAAAAGAAATTGAGTTAAGCAAAAGCATAACTTCAGCTCAATGTACAAACACAGATCAGACCAGGAATGATTCTGGGACGCAGTTGACAAAATGAAAAATATATCAGAAACCTGCTGGTTGCTGAGGAGCAACAGCGTAAGAGGTCTAGGATGCTCAGGTCTTCCCCAGAGCTTAGAAGATTACTTTTAAAAAGTAGTAAATTAGTTACAGTTACATGGCCCAAAAAAGTAGTAATTACCATTACAATTACAATTGCTCTGAAAGTAACTGATTACTTTACTTTTCCTCCAAAGTAATCACTACAATTACATTTCAGTTACTTTAAAAAATGCCTACAAGGTGCTGGCTTTGGCCGCTGCACATCTAAAACAACATTAAAAATAAACAAACACATACAGAGGTAGTAGAATAATTATATTTATTCATAAGATAGCAATGGCGGTCTCTCTGCTGGTAAGGATGGTGGGGAGGGAGGCTGAGGCCATACTCAGATCTTTGCACGTCAAACCAAGTGCAACCCCCCCCACTCATCCAGCCAGCATAATCTCTCTCACTTAACCACCTCCCAGACCCTGCCCTGCCACCAACTAAGGGACACTCACTCAAGCAAACATTGTCCCCTGAGATGCAAAAAAGTTAAAATACTGCAAATGCAGCACAGTAGCCAGAGAGGGTGGTGGAGGCCACTTTGTGTGCCAAGTGCAAACACAGTATTCACACACACACACACACACACAGTTCCCATCTTTCACCTCCACAGTTCTTTATCTCCATTCTGCTGCTGCCTCCTTCTCATTCTTTATCTATGTTCTTGACCTCCGGATGCTTTTTCCCTCCACTCCATTCTTCACCACCACTATCCGTTTTTTTAAATAATTGTTTTCTCCACTCCACCCTGTCTCTCTCCCCCTCCTCCCTTGTCGCCTCCTACCCATCCACAGAGCATGAGGAAAAAGCGACGCTGCACAGAAGCCCAGTTTGAGGCACATGATTTTCATCCACAAATCAGAGGAGCAGAAGACTTCCCCTGCTCCCCCCCCAAGTAATGCCCAAAAGTAATTCTGGAAACGTTACAATTACTCCATAAAAGTAGTGAAATTACTCCTAGTTCTATTACAATCGAAATGTAAAGGAATTACCCACTCGTTACTCAAAAAAGTAATGAATTACAAGTAATTCGTTACTTGTAACTAGTTACTTCCAAGCTCTGGTCTTCCCTGTGGGTTTCCCTTAGCCATGTGGTTGGTCGCCGTTGGAAACAGGATGCTGGACTAGACGGGCTTTTGATTTGAGCCAGCAAGGCTCCTATTATGTTACTACTTGGACAGAACACTAGCCATGTGTGATCCAAAATTAGTTTTGGTGCATGGATAGGCCACCCACTAGCTCTGAACAAAAAGCTTCTGTTTTACTTTTTCTAGCCAAGTAGGTAGCCTAGGTGAACAAGTGAATGAGGCCCCAACTCAAAGAATGGATATTTCAAGGGTGGGATACTAAACTGACTTGTCAGATCAATGAGGCTAAAATCCAGGGGGGCTACTACTCTTTCTAACGGAAGAAACAGAGCAATAGGTCATCTAGTCCAGCATCTTGTTTACCATAGTGACCAAACTGGGAAGTGCAGAAGCAGGCCTTAAAGGCAACAGCCCTCTTCCACTGTTGATTCCCCGCAACTGCTATTCAGAGACAAACTGCTTCTAAACCTGGAGACTGCATATAGCCAACATGACTAGCAGTGATTCATAGACACCCTACATGTATTCATCTAAGCTCCTTTTAAAACATCTAAGCTAGAGACCATCATCGTTTGGCAGTGAATGTCACAGAAACATGATTCATGTTTCTTGCACATACAATATCCCTATCTGGGAACGCAAAAACATCCCAGCATTATCTAAGTATCTTCTCCTTTATTTCTATCAAATTTTCCTATGGACAGCTTGTGATTCAAATCTGCCTGTTTAGGTTTGCCAGGTCAGAAGCATCCCAAATCCTGAGATCTCAGGGGTGGGCCCTAGTGATGTCATGGGGCAGGCCCTAGTGGTGTCATTAAGCATGATACATTAAGCATCAACCACAGTTGCTTGAAGCATACCACTCAACAAAAAAAATTATCTGACCAAAAATTAAGATAAAAATCGTAGCTAAAAGAGGGTGACGGAATCATTCCTTCTCACCTGCCTAGGGAGCTTGGGTAGGGAACATTTAATCTAGCCTACTTGCTTCTGGCAAGAAGGGTTTAAGTGCCCTCAGACCAGGCCAATCACCAGAAACCAATTATGAAGAAGGGTACCTAGTGTTGTAGAGATGCTAGATGGGAGCACTCAGGAGTAAAGATGGATGCCCCTGAAGGGTGCAATTCTAAACACACTTACTATGGGACTCAAGACGCATAGAACTCAACAGGATTTTCTTGTGTAGATATGGTTAAGATTGTGCTGTTGGTGAGGCTTGACTATGGATCCTCTGCAAAGATATCCATATCAAAACAGGGTTGGTCACCCCTGCCTGAAATGTCCTTCCAGCCTGCCTGCTCCAAACTTCTTTACAGATTTGACACTTCACTGCAGAGAGAGGTTTGAGAAATGAGTAAGAGTTAAGAAGATTCTCTACCCTTTCCTGCCTACCCTCTTTGACAGCCAACCCAATTCCAGTGAGTAATAAACTGACAGAGAGAAAACATACATACAGTAGGGCCCCATTCATACGGCTGGTTAGGTTCCAAACCCCTGCCGGAAAGCGAAAACTGCCGAAAAGCGGATCAGCTGTAGTGCGGGGGTCTGGAACCTAACCTGCTGATCGTACCAGAGGAGGAGACGGTCAGTTCTTCCCGTCCTCGGGCATGATCAGCTCGAATGTTCCTATTGTGTACGTCATATAACTCCAGACTCTCCTTTCACATCTGTGCACATCAGCCTCTGTGCTTCCTTTTGGCTTTGACCCAGTTGCGTCATTAGTCACAGCGCTACCCGTGCTTGTCCGTTGTTCTTCCCAAGTAGCTCAATGAGTGCCATCTGACCTGGGGGTCTCATCTTCCAGCACTACCTCGTGTTGCATTTTGGATACTCTGTTCATAGGGTTTTCGTGGTAAGAGGTATTCAGAAGTGGTTTACCATTGCCTTCCTTTGAGTTTGGATGCATCTTAGTGTGTTGTCTCAGCTTTGCCCATTCTGCCTTGGGTGCCCCTGCTAGGAGTCCTCTGGGTCTAGACTTCTGACAGCATTTCTCTCAGCTTCTTCAACACTTTCAAACTCCTTCACCACATTAAGGTGTGCATCCTAGAAGAACATTATGCTTTTTATCTGTTTTTAACTTCTTGTTAGTGTTATTATTTTGAGTGTTTTTAAATACTTGTTTTTGCCAATAATTTTATTGTTTTAATTCCTTCTGTAAACCACTTACAATAAAGTAGTATATAAATGCTGTAAGTAAAATACATAAATAAATTTCACAGTCACTGTGGTCCTTTGGTCTCTTTCTTCTTTTAGGAACAAAGGAATCTGCTTTATACGGACTCAGGCCATTTCGTACTATCTAAGCTCAGTAGTGATGATATGGACTAGCATTGGCTCTCCAGGATTCCAAGCAATAGTCTCTTCCAAACACTGAATTTTGGACCTTTGCATGCAAAGCATGTACCCTACCGTTGAGCTACAGTCTTTCCCGTTTAAAAAAAAAATCTTTTAAAATTGTTCTTTTCAATTCACTAATGAACGTACATCATACCTAGAGCAGATCCACACCATGCATTTAAAGCACATTCAACATACATTTGAAGCACATGAATCCCACCACAGAATCATGGGAACTGTAGTTTGTTAAGGGTGGGGGGAATGATAACTGTGAGGCGCAGGGCTGTGGAGTCGGTACAGCAAACCTTTGACTCCAACTCCGACTCCTCTATTTTTCTACTGTTCGACTCTGACTCCACCCAAAATTGCTTCCAACTCCACAGCCCTGGAAAGGGCTGTATATGTCTTTTTAAATTGGAAGCTCTCTTAGGAGCATTTTTATCGTTGCCTGAATATGCGCTGATGTTGGCATCACAGCATTTGTCTTCATCTGGGTCCTGTGTCATACACTGACACACAAAATGTTTTCCATCTTGAGTTATGGTGAAATGCTCAACTACAGCTGACTTCATGGGAAGCTTCTTTCACATTTTGAATTTATATTTTAAAAATAATTTCAATCAAAATTTATTTTGAAGCCAGAGTTGGAACATTTCTACCGACTCCAACTTCACCCAAAATTGCTTCTGACTCCGACTCCACAGCCCTGGTGAGGCGGAAACTACTCTTCCCAGGATTCTTTGGGGGATGTCATGCACTTTAAATGCAAGTTGGATGTATTTTAAATGTATAATGTGGATCTGCATTACTTCATAAACTGCCTGCATATAAATCATTTTAATTAATTTTTTAAATGGAAATTAGCTACAAAGTTTACTTGGTGACAATGGACTAATCACCATCTCTCAGCCTAATCTGCCCCTCAGGGTGAAACAACAGAGGGGGACCATGACCACCTCAGGCAAGAAGGGCACACTTAAAATGTAGAGGAAATAATCATGTACAACCATAGTGTAAATCCTGATATGGATTGAGACATAGAATGAAGAAATATTTATATAAGCATGAATGTAAAATATGTTTATTATTTACACAACCTGTAAAGGTATTTATAGTGTAATCCTATGCATGTTTACTCAGAAGCAAGTCCCAATGTATTCAAACAGGGAAGCGTGCACAGGACCACAATCTCAAATGATAAGGAACATCACTCACCCAATCCAAAATTCAGAATCATACCACTTTAAGCAGTTTTGCAACTGTTTTATACTTGTTTCATGAATACTGGATTTTAAATGGATTTATTTCTAATTGTGAAGTGCCTTGGTTTCCAACCCTACCTCACAGGGTTGTTGGAGATGTAAAAATAGATACACCCCATATAACAGTTTATTGTCAAAACCAGTTCGTCATTGCAGGACTTCCTTTTTTAAAAAGTAAGTATTAGTTTCCTACCAAATAAAAGCAGTGACACCAAATTAAGTCCTACCTAATTCCTTACAAACAAACAAACAAAAAAGGATTGAAGGGGGAGAGAAAAGATTTACAACACGAACACAATCCTTTGCTATGTTTACTCAAAAGTCCCATCCTAACCATGTCTGATCAAAAGTAACTGAATTCAATGGGGTTTTCCTCCAGGTATGTGGAAGGAGCATTGCAGCTTTCCTCACAGAAAAGTGAGTATAGGATTAAAGCTTCATATTGGGGAGCATTTCACAACAGGCCTTGGATTAGACAAATAAACTACCCTCTTCAGCAGCCCAGGAAAATTTAAACTTGTTTGACTCCTTATAATTAGAAAAGCATAACACATTGTAATGACATCATCTGCTGCAGCATGTACACTTTTTCACATTTCTATTCAACAATTATTTGAAAGATAAAATGTATACTATTTTTGCAAGTAATTTTAAAAAGTCTGCATGCACACTTTTATTATAATTGAAATTGTTTACTGTGTGTGCATGCCTACCAACATCCTGCTATGATCTTCAGTTCTATGTTTCCTGCTATATTACTGTAGAAAGGTAATCTTGCTACTGCTGAAAGTTATACACTCAACTTCTGATGTGCAGACAAGTAGGAAAAGGAAATTGTTTTCAGGATTTGCAATGACTTTTAGCTATTGCCTGGAGGTCAGCAAATCTCTCATCAATCACAACCCTGACTTTATTTATTGGCTAAAAACCTGAAAGGCAGGGATTGGAGCAGCCAGTACTAACAGAAGTTGTGAAGGGAGGGCAGCTGACGTGTTAGTGTATATCTCCTGAACCAGACCACCTAGAAACTTACTTTTTAAAAAAAATGAAAGCTAAGAGTCCGGAGACTGGGGTGACTCACTTGGAAAAACCAGAGTAACAACAACTGGGCAAAAACCAGAGACCTGGCAACCCTACTGATGATACAGACTGATTACAGATTAGCAGAAATTGATACTGTTTTTAAAGTCTTGTTGTTCCTATTTAGTTATCTTTGTACTGTGAAAAAATACCTACTTTTTATTTTTAAATTAGACAACAGGAAGAGTAGGGAGCTCACCTAATGCTTTGTGTATTCATAAATCCATCACTCAAATTCTCAAACATCACGAGTTGTTTATTTAGTTCCTACATAGTATCACCTAACACACAATAGTTAGTATCACTTTTGGATAAGGCCTCTATACAAAAAGGGAAGAGTCCAAATCTCTATGAGAAAGTGGGCAGGAATGTGGGCAGTAACTTGGTTTCTGAGACAGGTTCTGAGTAAGCAAAATGTGAATTAAAAGAACAAGAGACCTGTTACACAGAATAACTTAAATCAATTTGGTTTCAGGAATGGTGGTAGTTAGCATGTCTTCCCAAAAGGATTTGGGTCTTATGTGCTGCTCAAAAGAAATATGCTGCATTGTTGTGCAATTGAAGTAACCTAACATGCCTTTTACAATACATAGGCTAGGATCCAAAGAACTATGTATCCAATTCCATTTTCTTACAACAGCAGCCTTCCATGCCATATGGAAAACTACTTTTGAACAAAAGCAGTTTCTAATATGACATGGGGTCAGCTGTTCAAAGTCAAAGTTTCCACTGGAATAGCTTCTTGCATGAGTCTAAGAAGCTGTTTGGATCCCAACTGTAGTCATTTACTCCACAATTATTAACTCCACAAGTGTGTAATTGTCCAATATATTAAACTGAATATCACTTGTTAAAGATATTGTTATAGGTAAAAATAATACATGTGTATGCATCCCATTCTATATCAATTACCTTGCCTGGTGGCATAACAATAGGAAAAACAATTACTCTCTAGCATGAACATCTTGATTACACCAAACTGAACTCTTCCCACATGCACCAAAATCTGCTAAGGAGGATTAGGAGACCCTCTGGAACAGCCTCAAGAGTTCTTCTGCAAGTTGAAGGGCATCATTGGATGCAACCCAATGTTTATATGAGCAACTTGTATATGACCTTTGAATATTTCTCTCTTTTCAAAGACTGGCCATTTATATTATATGCACTGGCAACTTAGCTCAATCTATGTTAACATACACTAACATGAATACAACTAATACACAAATCATTTTTGATGCTAAGGGATATAGAATGCCTCAGTGACCAAGTTCTCCTTTTTAAAACGGTATTAACTTTTAAAGTGTCAGTATCATCTGCCAAAATTATATATGTGGGCATACATAATTTTTAAAGTGTAATTAAGGTACTTGATGCATTTCTCTGAACTCTCAATACATTCCAGTTTCATTCAGAAAAAGAGAGAAAGCAGGATTCAGAATGAGGTTAAGTGCATCTTTTGTTAGAAAGCCATATTGCTCCCTGTGGTCTCATAAACAGGCTGCTGCTTTACGTATTATAGTAGGCCTTCAATTTAAATTTACAGAAAAGCTGAACCAGAGAAGCCTGCACTGAAACAATTTTAATAACCTATTAAGTTGCGACTTCAGATTCATTCTATAATCATGTTCCTCAGGGAGCAGTAGTATCTGGATAAAGATAGAATTTTTTTCTTTTAAAGATAAATAGCATCATTAATCTGCAACATTTCTTTTCTATTATCTTTCAAAATGAGGAGTTATTTTGTTCTGATCTTGAGGTAATTAGCCTTCATTCAGCAGCCAGAAAATGACTGTGTTCAGAAAATTAAAAATATGTCATTAAGTGGAATTTACCATAATGTCATTTATCTTTATATAGTTCATCAGTGACAGCAATGGGCCTGGGAATCCATCAGCTTTTACCAAGGAAGCATTAAAACAAATTGAAAAACAGAATAATCCCAGGCACTCTTTAACAGAGTCAAAGCCATTTGGGTAATTAAATAGTGGTATTTAAAGTTTTAATTTAGATTTCCTCTTCTGTTCATCAACAGTCAAATGAGATGTTCATATTCATAACTGTTTGTAATAAAGGTTTCACAAAGCAATAGGAATATCAATGTTATTAAAAATGAAAGACACAATTTTTTCAGCTACTAACAGAGAAACTTAGTTTTTAACTTAAATCTTTTTCTAAAACTAATTGAGAAGAAACTTGCTGAACTAGCTTTCTTTCAAGATGAGGAACATAAAAATACTAAAAAGGGTATTTCTCCCAGATGTTCAAACTAAATTGACATTGGCTCAGTAAACTGAGAACCAAACAAGTGAACATGGGAGCTAGCTCCTCCCTCTAAGGCAGCCTTTCCCAACTAGTGGGCCACCAGATGTTGTTGGACCACAACTCCCATCAGCCTCAGCCAGCATTGCCAAAGGTCAGGAAAGATGGGAATTGTGGTCCAACAACATCTAGTGGCCCACTAGTTGTGAAACGCTGCTCTAAGGGATTCCCCCCCTTTCCTCCCCAGTTTCAGCCAGAGTTTTATAGTATGTGTGCACCAATGCAAACCATGGTTAATGTAAAAAAAAAAAAAAGATTAATTAATAACCATGGTTTTAAACCGCTCTTCAAACCATGGCTACAATTTACATCAGTGCTCATGCAGTAAAAACGTATGATTAACACAGAAGTGGAGAAATTGATCTGGAGAGTAAAAGAGAAAGTAATGCGTGTTCACACAGACAACTATAGTTTGCAGGAAACTGGGGTTATATCTGTATCTGGCCAATATATTTCACCGTCTGAAACATTTATTTTTATTTTTAAGCAAATGCTATTTATATATACATACTTAGCATTTTCCAATCACTGTATGTCCTTAATGTTTCATTGAAATATTTATTCATCTATTCTGTAAGCAAGCCACGAATAGGAGGCTCATAAAAGGGACAGCTAAGAGGACAGTAAGTCTGTATTAAAGTTGCTATGTTTAGTAGGATTTTATCTCAACATTCAAAAACGTGTCTATTTCATCATTAAAACCCTTCACTTTTATCCAGATTCCTATTTCATGTAATATAGGAGTATTCTATACCTTGCTACTGGATCTGTCTCACATATACAAGCCCTGAATACCATTTTGTTGTGTTCATACTATTACTTATAGTGATGTAATAGGCTGCTATTAAAAACATAACATAAGATAAATGCCACTAATTGCCCTATATCAACTATAATTAACAGCTTTCTCATTTAAATAAATCAGTAAAAGTAACCTACCTTGCTGGATTCTTGCTCTACCAGCTAAAGCATTATAAATTTCTGATACAACACTGCTGAGCCATAAGACGCCATTTAGAATGCATCTTAATACTACTAGTAGAATGTTACTTTAAGCTATAACTCTACTCTAGACTTAATATTTAGACATCCATGTAGTTCCACTAATCTTGTTCATAGGTTTTAGTCAGCCTTTTAAAAAAATTATTCCTTATGTTATTTATTATTAAATTTATATTTCACCTTTCCTCCTAAAGGGAGCCCAAGGGGACAAATAACAAATAACAAAACACTAAAATATCTTTAGAAACACCTTAAAAACAATACCAATACAGATACAGACTGGGATAAAAGTATCTACTTAAAAGGCTTGTTTTTTTACTCTGTGGATGGTGTGGAAGCAACAAGAGATAGACAGTGCCTTGCAAAAGTAATCAGACCCCTGACCAATGCTCTCATATTACTGAATTACAAATGGTACACTGTAATTTCATTCTGTATGCTATTTTATTTTGAAACACTGAAACACAAAATCAATTATTGTAAGGTGACATTGGTCTTATCGTGGGAAATGTTTGCAAGAAACATAAAAAACTGAAACATGTTGCTGGCATAAGTATTCCACCCCTGTGCTGTGGAAGCTCCCAGTTTACACAGATGAAAGAAATTGCCCTATCGAGGACGCCATTACCTTACCATTGGCCTCCACCAGTGAACCATTAAAGCTGCTGTCACATTGTCGGGATAAAAACCCCACTGTTGAAGGATCGTTGGTCAGGCTGTGGATCTGAAGGAAAATGAAGACCAAACAGCATTCTATAGAAGTGAGAGATAATGTAATACAATTGCATAGATTAGAAAAAAGGTACAAACTAATATCCAAGTGTTTGGATATTCCAGTGAGCACAGTTGGATCAATAATCAGGAGGTGGAAGCTGCATCACACCACCCTGGCACTGCCAGGAAAAGGCTATCCTTCAAAACTCAGCACTCGAACAAGGAGACTTGTGAGGGGAACCACAGAGAGGCCAACAATCACTTGGAAGGAGTTTCAGAGATCAGTGGCTGGGAGTGGAGTAATGGTACACCAGTTAATCATATCAAGAGCCCTGCATAACACTGGCCTGCATGGGAGGGTGACAAGAAAGAAGCCATTACTCAAAAAGGACCATCTGAAAGCACAAGTGCCCCAGCTGCGATGTGGGGAAAGGTTTTGTGGTCAGAGGAGACCAAGACAGAGTCATTTGGCCAAAACCCAAAGTGCTATGTGTGGAGCAAACGTATTACTGCCCATGCCTCAAGACACACCATCCCTACAGTGAAGTATGGTGGTGGCAGCACCATGCTGTGGGGATGCTTCTCATCAGCAGAGACTGGGCATCTTGTTAAAATGGAAGGAAGAATGGATGGAGCAAAATGCAGGTAAATACTGCAAGAGAACCTGCTTCAGTCCACTAAAAAACTGAAGCTTGGGAGGAAATTCACTTTTCAGTAGGACAATGATCCCAAGCACAAGGCCAAAGCAATACCGGCTCAAGAACAAAAAGGTGAATGTCCTACAGTGGCCCAGTCAAAGTCCTCATCTCAATGCCATTGAGAATCTGTGGCGCTCTTTCAAAATTGTGGCCCACAAGCTATGTTCAACCAACCTGAATGACCTGGAGCGAATCTGCCAAGAAGAATGGGCCAATATCCCTCCGACTCTGTGTGCAACACTGGTACATACCTACCACAAAAGACTTAAAGCTGTTAATTACAGTGAAAGGTGGCTCTACCAAATATTAATGTGTGGGGGTTGAATACTTCTGCAAGCAACATGTTTCAGTTTCTTATGTTTCTTACAAACATTTCTCAACATAAAACTAATGTCACCTTACAATCACTGATTTTGAGTTTCAGTGTTTTAAAATAAAATATACAGAACAAAATTACAATGTACCATTTGTAATTCAGTAATATGAGAGTACTCGGCAGACGTCTGATTACTTTTGCAAGGCACTGTAATTCTGTGGGTGATTTCTGAATCTTTGTGTGCCTCACTGCTCTGGGGAACACGCCTCAATTTATTTGTGTAAAGCTACCAGTGCTGGAATACATGATGGCCTTAAGTTACTCCAGTGATTTTTCTAACTAGAACCTCAGAGTAAAAAGCACTGGACGATTGGAGAGTTGATTCAAACCTGTATCTCAAAAAGTTGGAACTACCACTCTCAAATTCACATTCTGACAATGTGCTTATCCCACTCAGTGAGATCCACAGTGTTCCCTCAGACACTATTTCCAATGTGTTCAGGATCTAAGAGATCTCATGGCAGATAATTCCAACTGGAAGGCCCTGTCCAAGGGGTCACTAAAGAGAATCCAAGAGTCATTTCACAACAACAGTTCCACGAGGTAGGGAGGACCCTGATGCTCATCCTCATGGTATTATGTAGCAATAAAGCCACTGGCATAACTCTGGCACCGGGCCCAGCTGGAAGGAGACAGCTTGGCATCAAGAACCCAACTTTGTGGCAACACATAACTCCTTAGTTGTAGAAAGGGTCCAACATTATTCTTACAGTAAGGACCATCACTAGAGTGAGCTTTCAAGACAAACTTGTTTCCGACCATGTATGGTGGCTTTGTGAACAGCCATATTATCGGATTATGCCTCTATGGGCTGCTGCAGATATAAAGTTTCCTGATGAAAGTATCAGGAACAGACTACAGGAATACCCCGCTTTAACATACGCAATGGGACCAGAGCGTGTATGTAAAGTGAAAATGTACTTAAAGTGAAGCAATTATCTATGCATGTACTGCACTGCAATCGCGTCATGACATTAAGTGTCCGTAATTACAACGCGTGCGTATGTTAAGCGGGGTATGATGCCGTATGGAGCATGTCCATTATCGCGAGGGTCCGTTAAACGAAGGTACGTAAATTGGGGTATTCCTGTATTGAGATTCCACACTGTCTTCACTCATTCATGTGAATTTTCCCACTCCCATTAACAACAATTTGTTACGGGGAAGGGATGACAGCTCAGTGGTAGAGAACATGCTTTACAGGCTCATGTTCAATCCCCAGTATCTTCATGCATTAAGTAGGAAGTGATGTGTCTTAAGACCCTAGTGATATTGGCAAGGCTGGCCCTCTTCTTGTGAATGCACAGGGTCAAGGGTTCTTGCTTTCTCCCTTCACCCATGTCTACCCAGAGTCCTTGTATATTGAATATTAGTTTACCTAAGCTCACAGATTATCAACAGTTGTCAGAAGGATGGTAAATGATAGAGGAGACCCCACTCAAGGATTCTTGAGTCTTGGGAGGTACCAAAAATTCTAATTGGGATCAATATACAGAGCAAATGGCTGCCCATTTGCTACCGGGCCAAGTTCAAGGTTCTAGTTTTGGGTAACAAAGCCCTATACAGCTCAGGACCAGGATACCTGAAAGACCGTCTTATCCCTTATATACCCAGTCGATCACTGCGCTCTGCAGGTGACGGCCTCCTGCAGATGCCATCTTATCAGGAGGTTCATTGTGCACAATGCAGGAAACAGACCTTTCGTGTGGCAGCACCTACCTGTGGAATTCCCTCCCTTTGAATATTAGGCAGGCACCATCTCTGCTATCTTTTCGGTGCCTTTTGAAGACTTTCCTCTTTCAACAAGCCTTTTAGGTTGAGACCTATCCCAGTTTGCGTCTGTGTTAGAATTGCTTAATATGTTTTTTAATAATGTTTTAACCCTTTTTTAAAGTTGTTTTTTTAAATGTTTTTAACGCTGTTTTGTTTTAATGTATTTTAAGATCTGTTTTCATGATGTTTTAAAGTGAGCTAGTGTGGTGTAGTGGTTAAGGTGTTGGACTATGACCTGGGAGAGCAGGGTTCGAATCCCCACACAGCCATGAAGCTCACTGGGTGACCTTGGGCCAGTTGCTGCCTCTCAGCCTCAGAGGAAGGCAATGGTAAAACCACCTCTGAATACCATTTACCATGAAAACCCTATTCATAGGGTCTCCATAAGTTGGAATCGACTTGAAGGCAGTCTATCATCATCTGTCAAAGTGTTTTTAGCACTTTGTTTGCCGCCTTGGGCTCCTGCTGGGAGGACAAATTAAATTATAAATAAATAAATAAACAGAAGGAGCCTCAAGGTTCTCACCAATTTTTTAATATAAAGTATTAAAAGTGTTTTAAAGTGTTTTTAGCGTTTCTGTTTGCTGCCCTGGGCTCCTGCTGGGAGGAAGGGTGGGATATAAGTGAAATAATTAAACAACTAAATAAATATTTGAATTATGAAAACTAGATGGCTTTTTCTAATAACTAGACAATAGCAGGGTGCATTGTCCAATCACAGGTAACCTTTCTGAACTCAAACTCCTATTAGCAACAAAGTGGTTCCTCAAACTCTGAAACAATACTCATTGTGTCAGGGAAGCAGAGTGACAGCTGGATTAAAGCATCAAGTTCCTTACTACACATGGATCACACAATAGATTACAGGAGCCCAGGCCACTTTACTGTTGTTATCATCCATGGAAAACTTACCTCTCCTGAAATGCTTGGTGTGGAGGTACTCTTTATATTCTCCTGCTACAGGGCTTAGTTACCTGCTTGATTCTGCCTAGAGTGAGTAATTCTAATGAGCTGGCAAACTAAGTTCCTCTATGCATTCTTTTACATGGATAACAATTCTGAAAAGAATTTTTTTAACAGCACAAACCAAACAGCTTTCATGGCACATGATGTGAAAATTATTAGTTGCTACGAACTAACTGAACTCTGGGGCTTTTTTTAACAACAAAAAAAAATTAATTACAAAATATGAACTAAAAAGCAGTATTTTGTCTACACAGTTAAACCCAACTAAGGCAGTACCAAAACTAATAGCTGTAATTTGAGCAAGAAGAAAGCAGTATTTTGGTTTCTGCTATCCCCATATATCATGGCTGACCTGAACAATATTAAACACAGGCTAATTTGTGGTCCAGACATTGCTGGAGTACAATTCCCATCATCCCTAACAGTCAATGATGCTAGCTGCAGCTGATGGAAGTTGGAGTCCAGTAACGTCTGGAGGGCCACAGATTAGCCATCCTGTATTAGTGGAACCAATTTCTTTAGATACTTCAATACCAAGCATGTTTTCAGCTGATGTTGCTTACTCAGTTATGTGCAAAAGAGCCACAAGTTTCTGAAGTACAAGGCAATCATGCAAAGTACAGATGTTCACATTCAGTTTACTACAATTCACTTAACATATGATATACAAGTACTCTAGTTCACTGTTTTTCAACCTTTGGTCCTCAGATGCTGTTGGACTACAACTCCCATCAGACTTGGCCTCTGGCTAAGATGGCTGGGGCTGATGGGAGCTGTAGTCCAACAACATCTGGGGACCCAAACTTGAAGAACTGTGCTCTAGTTGGTTTAGATGTTTCCCTAAGACACAAGACCTTACACTGAACTCTGAGGCTCAAACTAGATGTTACACAGCAAGTAGGTACAAAAGCAATCATAGGAGGCTGCCATCAAAAACAGAGGAACAGCATGTGGGGAGGAGAAGGGATACTCGGCTCTTTGAAAAAAATCAACCCCACCTCCTTTTCTACCCACATGGAAAAAGATACACATGAATATACCCTGAATTTTTTTAGTACTTGGTATGCAGGTAAAAACCCAACTATAGAGAAACAATGGAAGATTCTGGAATGAGCATGCCCAAATACTTCAACAAAAAAAGGGACTGCAAATCCTCAGATTTGTAGCTGCAAGGGACTTCTGAACAAAATGGCTCTAAGCTTTTTTAAAAATCCAAATTCTAAAAGAAAGAATTTTAAAACTATCCAGAAATGATGAAAACACTTGACTAGATATTGACCCAGTTTATACATTACAGTAAGCCTTAATTAATGTTTTAGTATGAATGCACCTTTCTGGGCCATTTTTTTTGCCTCCCTGCTAGTGCATGGAGGAAATTAACCACAATCTCTGGCTTAGTGTTATGTCCACACCAGAGATCGTGGTTTGTTATGCTCCAACAAACCACAATCAATAATCCAATAACAAACCTTGGCTACAGAATGTGGACTGTTGGGATCAACACAAACTATGGTTCCTGGAATCTGGCAAGGAATTGTGGTTTGTTTCTTCTCAGCGCAAGCTGGGAGGAGTAAAGAAAGCACAATATGCTCATGCATGGAAAGCTAGAGTTTAGGGCTTACCATGATGTGTGAACACAGCCATGGTATACTTGAATCCAACTCACCCTCCAATAGGAAGAATTCCCCTTACTTAAAGGAACTTATGACACCAACTAGTATCATTTCACTGTAACCTGCAGTTTCTTACTATTATAATTAAGAAGGAAGTCATACTTATGCATAACATTTGTATTTTCCCACTTTTACTGCAAGCTTTTAGGCCAAGGCAGCCAATGCAACATCCTACAAATGTTGTTCGGACTGCAACTCCTATCAGTCCCAGCCAGCATAGCCAATGGTCAGGAATTATGACAATTGCAGTCCACAACATCAGGAGGGCACTTTGTTGACTACCCTTGCTTTAGGCTCTATCTAGTTATCGTGGCTAATAGCCACCAAAAAACCCTTCCTTTAGCTATTTGTTCTAACTCCCCTCTAAGTCAGTGGCCATCACCACATCTTGTGGTAGTAAATTCTGTAAGGTTGCTTCTGTGCATGGAAGTATTTTTTTTTTTTGCCTGTCCTGCATTTAATGTCTATCAATTAGATTGGGTGATCTAGAGTTCTAGAGTTATGGGAGAAAAAGAAAAATCTCTCTATCCACTCTTTACAAACCATGCTTGATTTTAAAAACCTATCATGTCCCACTTTAGTCTTTTTTTCTAAATGAAAAAGCACCAACACTTTATTAGCCTTTCCTTGCAAAGAAGGTATTCCTTTCAAGTCCTTGATTGGCTGCTCTTTTCTGTACCTTTTCCAATTGTATGATATGGTGTAAAAACTTTTGAATATATTAAATTGCATCTCTGCTCAAAATCCAACAGAAGTATGCATATGATATCAAGATCAAATAGAACAAGATTTTCACAAAGTTTTGTGAATGTTCTCCATAAATACTTAATATTAAAGTCCATGGCATGATGGCTGAAGGAACATTTTTCAGAATTATAGTTACCAACATTTTATACAGTGCATAATAATAAGCAGCTGTCTACATTAAACGTAGCTTCTAAATAGTGAATTTTGTCTTTTTAAGTGAATTTCCCATACAAATATCACTTCAACAAGCCTTCAACCAATCTGGTGCCTCCAGATATTTTGCAATACAACTTGCATCAGCCCCTGCCAGGTTGGTGAAAGCTGACTTAAACTAAAGTACCTTCCTTCTTTTTTAAAGTATCCAAATGAAATTCCAAATATTCTTCAAGTTGTAGTTGTCAAGAGTCCAAATTCAGTCCATTACAGCAACAGCCACTACCTCTAGTGGCGATACCTTCCTTCTTCTCAAGACTTCTTGCTGCACTTCAGTGACACTAAGAACCTCCCAAGTACAGTGCAAAGTCAACAACCCTCAAAATCTCATTTCTGACTTTATGATGCATTTTTATGAACTCCAAATTCCTCCAAAGCATGAAATCAAGACAAGGCTGCACCCCACCCTAGCCAAAAGTCTTCTGTGCCAGCCAGATGACTGAGAAGGTGAAAAGTCAGTGGCAGCCAAACATAAAGGCCAAGTACCAAAAATCTTTGAACCCATTGCTAAGCATGCAGTTCACAGGGCAAATAGCTCAGAAATGGGAATGTTGCCATAAACACTCTTAAATGTACTCACGTTGCACCTTAGATTTAGCCCAATACATTTAGTACACAAAGATCTGTAAACAGCTTCTGAAAATTAATATTAATCAACATTCCTTAATTGTTCCAGTTTAATATCCAAACCTCCCCTTGCTGTCTATATAATCCAAACTGTGACATGACCAGAAAAGTGGGAAGTATTTTGACTTTGACAAATACAGTTTTATCTGAAGCAGATGAAAAGAAGCAAAGAGCTTATCAAGTGAGCTAATGGGGCGGGGGGTGGGGAATGAAAGCCAACTTTAACTAGGGTTCTACACAAAAAAGCATATATAGACCAGTCCCCCCCCCCACACACACACACAAAAAGGGCTTAATGTGCTACGTATTATAACAAAAGGCCAGAAAATAATGTTAAACTATACAATAGTGATGTGATAAGGAGCTAAATAAAAGCATGAATATATAAAAGCTGGCAGTAGCAAAAAAAAATTCAGATATAGGCAATCGCTTCACAAAACCCAGCCACTCGGCTTATAATCTGACTTGGCTAGGAACAATATTAAAACAAAGTTCCAGCAGTTAAGTTTGACCATTTAAAGGAAAGTATAGCCTAATGTATACTACAATTCAGCTGTTAAGAAAGAAAAGGCCAAGTAAGGCTTCCCATGACTAAATGGATTAATTCTTTAGTACATCACAATTACTGTTCACCACACTATTTCACTGGACATCTAAATAAGTATCCAAAGCTTATTTTGTACAATGAAAAGATTTTAACCAAAGAACAATCCCAGTGTTAAAAAGTTCACACTTTGTATGAAGAAAATAATAATAATAATAATAATAATAACAACAACAATAATAATAATAATAATGATAATAATAATAATAATAATAATAAAGAAAATGGAGATCAGAATAGAGAACAGACATTTTAGGCAGATTTATGGGCAACATCTATCGACTAATGGATATCTTTGTCAAAGCAGTAGTGTCCAAATGTCTGTTTTATTTCTGGATGTCTTTCTCAGAATAGCATTTCCTCCCTGATGTAGGGAGCTTAGCCACAGCTTGCACACTTTAAGCAGTGACAAGTTCTGCTTGGGGAACAGCAAGACTGAAGGAGAAAAAGTTTCTTGCAAGTCATTGTGAGACTGCCCATTTCTGGTAGGAACTCAAGTTATTATCATGCTACTTAACAGCTGGCTATCTATTTTGGTATATGTTTCTGATAATGGTCATCCCAGATGTGTGAGGAAAAAAGCTGCTTCCTTTCTATGAGACACTGCTGCAGACTTACATCTAAAGGCTTTAAGTGTAACTTCCACCCAACATATACAAACTCAGCAGTGCCCTTAATTTTCTCAGTACTGAAATCCCGACACAAAGTTGATTCAGATGATACAAAATGGCCTCCACTTCTACAAATAACTTATCACACCTGTTGTCTACTCTTGTGAGCAGTGAATTAAGCAAGCAAGCAACACACTAGTGATCAGTGATATTTCAGTCCACAGAGGGAAGTGGGCAATTGCACGAGTTGGCTGTTCACTCATTTCATAGCTCACAAGTATACTGTATAAGCAGTTATTGGCAGAAGCGGTGACCACTATATATAGCCAGAATCAATTCAGAGCCTTTATTCTATGTTTTTCACAAAAGAAGCTAATAATGCCTTTTATTTATTTTACTTTATTATTACACTTATGCTCCATGTTTTCTCCAAGGAGCACAAGGTGGTGTACATGGTTCTCCTCCCTCTCTATGTATCCTCCCTACAGCCCTGTGAGGTAGATTAGGCTCAGAGACAGTGATTGGACCAAGGTTACCCAGTGAGCTTCATGGCTGAGTGGGGATTTGCACCCTTGTCTCCCAGATTAGAGCTTCATTGGCTCTTTTACAATGGAATGTATCACCTGTGGATATTGTAATACCAAATGAAAAGCAACATAGGAAGCTGTTTATTTTCAATAATTTTTATTCAGATTTTCATAAAACATACAAGACAAAATCATAAAACATTCAAAGACAAAAAACAAAATCAAAAATAGTTAAACAAAAAGAAAAAAAGAAAAAAAAAAAACAAAAATAAAAAATAAAGAGTAAAATATTGACTTCCCATTTGTCAAAGATCAAATCAGTTATAAGTCTATAATATATAACAATCCTGTCTCTTAAGTCATATTATAAAATCACTTTCCTCCAGTAGTTATCTTACTTAATCATCAAATCTCATAAACATTACTTTATTCTTTCCACAAAAAGTCAAAGAGAGGTTTCAATTCTTTAAGAAATATATCTATCAATTTTTTTTTCCAGATAAGCATATCGATTAATCCATCTCATTACTAATTATGATAATCTTATTGTCATAACCATAGTCAAAATAAACATTTCAATTAATCCATCACATCAGAATCTGTTAGGTTCAATAATTTCAGTAGCCATTGTTCTATTATCTCTATTAGTTCCATTTTCCATCTTCCATCTTCAGTAGTCTTGTTAAGTCCAGTAATTTCAATATCCAATCTTCCATTATCAGTATTCCATAATAATCTTGCTGTCAAAGCCATAGTCATATAGTAAGAGTCTGATGGGGATTACCTCTATCCCAAATATTTTCTTGCCATCCATTCTGAATAGGTTGCTGAAATACTGCTGTAAAATCATATCTCTGTTCTTTTTTTCAAAATACACTGGGTCATCTCTTAAAAGTTTTTCCATTGTCACATGGCTGCAGATAATTCCATAGATTTTCTCTATATTGGGCTCCATCACATCATTCCAGTCCAGAAGATTATCCATGCCATTGATAACTTTATCTCTAGAATCTTCATTCATTTCTTCAGAGATAACATTGAGTTCCAAACAATAGATTTTATTTCTAAAGTCCATAGACTCCAAATCTTGTTCCTGTTCCACGTTGGTTCCAATCTCCGGGATCTCCTCTCTCACAGGGACCCCTATTCCAGTCTCCAGGGTCGCCTCTCTCACAGGGACCCCTGTTCCAATCTCCGGGGTCTCCTCTCTCACAGGGACCCCTTCCAGGGTCACCTCTCTCACAGGGACCCTTATATCTTTAATCTCCTGCTTCATTTTACTCAATTCAATTTTCATTATCTCAATCTCATCCATTATTTTCTGAAACATAGTTATTTCCAGATTTTCAGCCACTTTCTTAATTGCCATTTTAAAAGAAAAATATAGGAAAACCACTTCTTATTTCAGCAACAATTGGGTTAATACTCCAAACTTGGTGACATCACAGTATAAACAGAGCAGACAGCCTTATCTCTCCAATAGTTAAGTAAACAAAATGCAGTTCCCAGGATCGAAACAATTAATGGCAATCGTCAAGAAACAGATTCGTCAAAATAAAATAGACCAAAAAGAGAGTAGTCTCAAAACAGTATAATATTTTTCAAAATAAAAATCTGGAATAGAAATCCCTCTTCTGTGTATATCTTTAGAATGCAAATCCAGGACAGCTTTTTGCAACAAAAACAGAGATAAGCTATTAATTAGTGCGTAGCAGAGAGAAGTTATGGCTCCCCAGTGAGATGTCAAAAACTGATCAATCTGGCAAATCTCTTTTAAACAGCAACAATTTAAGTCAAGTAAAAGAAAAATATAGAAAGAAGGGTGCTTGCCTGTTAGTGCGTTCTCTCTTAGAAGATAAGGTGAACGTTCGCTTTATCAGATAGAGCTTGCTGTTGAAAATCCGTCCCACCTTCGTCGGCTGGACCTCGTCCCATAAATTAATGAGATCTGGTCGTCCCAACAAAAATAGGCTTTGAGGTTAATCTCTTCGTTTCTCCCTACCCGGGAGAAGTTTAATCAGTCAAAAAAAAAAGAAAAAACTGACTGATATATCTGAATAAGCTTCTTTTGAGGCAGGAGCCCGTCTCAAAAGCAGGCACAGGCTAAGTCACCCTTCCCGGAAGTCCCGCAACATAGGAAGCTGTTTAAAAGAAAAGTGCAGGTTTTACGCTGAAAGCAAGGGAAACAAAATCATTTAAGTGTGAAAACACTCACAGTATCTGAAATATGGTTAGTCTTCCAAAAATAGAAGCATATTTACTGGAAATAACCAAAACTGTCATGTGTAAGCTATATGACCTACAAAGTGAATATAAAACCAAAATACCAGTTTGAAATATAGTAGAGAAAGTGATGTGAACATGTCCCTGGTTTTTAACCATTCTACAAAGCTAAGACTGACAATCTGATACATATAAAGTGAAAGTATCTGTTAAGCTGAGCAAAATTAGAACTAAACTACAATGTTTTGACTTTAATACAGAACTGATTGTCCATTTCCCATGGTGAACTGAAAAATCACTGACTGTGTGTTCACTTGTAGGCTGTTACCTGGAACAGTTTGCAAAAGCAGAGGCCATTTCGTATCATCAAAAACCAACACTGTCTTTAACTCACTCAAAGCAAGGGTGACTAACCCATGGCCCATAAGTCATATCTACTCCCACCAAGCCTTTCCTGGTAGCTTCTCCGAAGTCTCCTGCAATTTGGTGATGGTCACAGTGATCCCCTGCAACAAATCCAAATAAGGAACAAGAAACAAACTAATCTTATCTTGTTTTTTGATTGGGTCACCTCCCTTGTAAACTGTGGGGATGCTGTGGTCATAATATATCTCGACTTCAGCAAAGCTTTTGACAAAGTGCCCCATGATATTCTGATTAGCAAGCTAGCTAAATGTGGGCTGGATGGAACAACTATCAGGTGGATTCACAGTTGGCTCCAAAATCGTACTCAAAGAGTGCTTATCAATGGTTCCTTCTCAAACTGGGTGGAAGTAATGAGTGGGGTACCACAGGGCTCGGTCCTGGGCCCAGTGCTCTTCAACATTTTTATTAACGACTTGGATGAGGAGGTACAGAGCATGTTTAGCAAATTTGCAGATGATACAAAATTGGGGGGCACAGCTTATACCATGGAAGACAGAAAGAAAATTCAAAGGGACCTTGATAGGCTGGAGCACTGAAATTCTACAGGGATAAATGCAAAGTTCTACACTTAGGAAAAAGAAACCAAATGCAGTTATAAGATGGGGGATACTTGGTTCAGCCATACGACATGTAAGAAGGATCTTGGAATTGTCATTGATCACAAGATGAATATGAGCCAACAGTGTGATGTGGCAAATGCTATTTTAGGCTGTATTAACAGAAGTATAGTTTCCAAATCACATGAAGTATTAGCTCCCCTCTATTCAGCACTATTCAGGCCTCATCTTGAGTACTGCATCCAGCTCTGGTCTCCGCACTTCAAGAAGGATGCAAACAAACTGGAACAGGTTCAGAAGGCAACAAGTATGATCAGGAGACTAGAAACACAGCCCTACAAGGAGAGACTGAAAGAACTGGGCATGTTTAGCCTGGAGGAGAGAAGACTGAGGGGAGATATAATAGCACTCTTCAAGTACATGAAAGGTTGCCACACAGAGGAGGGCCGGGATCTCTTCTCGATCATCCCAGAGTGCAGGACATGGAATAATGGGCTCAAGTTGCAGGAAGCCAGATTTCGACTGGACATCAGGAAAAACTTCCTAACTGATAGAGCCATACAACAATGGAACCAATTACCTAGAGAGGTAGTGGGCTCTCCCAACACTGAAGGCATTCAAGAGGCAGCTGGACAGCCATCTGTCAGAATGCTTTGATTTGGATTCTTGCATTGAGCAAGCGGTTGGACTTGATGGCCTTATAGTCCCCTTCCAACTCTACTATTCTATGAAAATCTGGTGAGCTAGAGGATGGAGCTACATCATGGCACTGGGATGGGCAGGTAGGTTTTGACCTCTGCATCCATCCAAATGCCACAACCAGGATTGTGTATGTGATGTGCATGTGTGTACAACTGCTTGTGTGTGCGTGCATGCACAATCTGGTATGTATGAACATAAGAAGCTGCTTTTTACTGCTCTCCAGGGTTTCAAATAAAGGTCTTACCCAGCCTTACCCAGAGATGCCAGAAATAAGATCTGGGATCCTCTGCATGCAATGCATGTGCCCCTGAGCAACAGCCACTCTGGTGTGCATTTGGTGTGGTGTGTGCATATACATGTCAGCTGTGGAGTGGCAATGCCTAGTTTTTGGTCCTGTCCATCCCTGAAGGGATTGGAATATCAGAATGCAGCTCTCAAGGCCAAAAAGGTTAGCTGCTTCTTGTGTACACTGCCACCAATTCCAGTTCACTACTGTATATGTAATTTTTCTCTTTCATGAAATGCTAGCCCAAGACTATACATTCTTATGTGCTCTCCTTACTCTTCTACAATGGTGGCTCCATCCAGACTATACAACAGTTGTCACGACTTTCTAAACTCCAAGACAGATATACTTCTCACCACAGAGATTTCAATAATAGCATGTGACACCCACTGCAAGCAATTGTTGGTGGAGGGTTCCTCTTAGTGACAAAAGCTCCCATAAAGCTGCTAGAGCTGGAACAGTGAGCTTTACCCTATGCATCTTATCTCCTTTCCTCAGGAATCTAACAGGGAAGGTTGCAACAGACAATATTGAGGCAAAGCTTTTATATGGACAAGTGGAGAAAAGTGCTTTGCAAGCATGCCCTAAAAATTTGGCATTAGGTTGTGCATCTAAACATCTGCATCACAGCTGCAGGTATTTCTACTGTGAGCAATATTTTGGCAGACTCCCTCCAAAGGGCAATATACTTCCTGCAAGAGTAGTCCTTGGATGGATTTCTTTTTATTCTCTGGGCAGACCACTTTAGTAAATAGCATGTGTACCTGATTTTGCCCCAAAGCCTGCACTAATCTTGTGTCCATAGCGGATGTTTTCAACATTAAGTTGTCTTATGTCTTCCCTTTCTTCTCACAGAGTATGAATTCTCTGAAAAATGGTGGGTTGCAGAGTTGCCTTATTCAATAGCCCCTTACTGGCCTTCACAGACTAGTTTCCAAACATTAGAACCTTGCCAAGGGAAATGTAAATTTTCCTCAATCTCTCAGGAGATTTTTGATACTATTGATCATAGCTGCCTGCCTGGGATGGACCTAGAAGGTGTTTTATAGTGGCTCTAGTTTTACCTGGAGGGCAGGTCTCAGAAGTGGTGTTCAGACTGCTACTCTGTCCTGCAGCCTTCTGGCATGTGAGGTGTTGCAAAAATTCATGTTCTTTAACATCTAAATGAAACTGCTGAGTAATGTTCCCTGAAGATTTGGACCAGGGTAACATCACTATGCAAATGACATTCAGCTCTCTGACTCATTTCCATCATCTGAACCTAAGGAGACACTGGAGGTTCCGAATTAATGAAGAACTTTGAAGTGGATGAAGCCAGGTGAACAAACTTAAATCAAGACAAGACAGATGGTACTGTTGGTTGTAGGATCTGGTGATCTCAGAGTACGTATGCAGCCTCTTTTTGGACAGTGCTATAACAACAACAAAATATCCTCCTGAAACAATAGTTCAGATTGGGGGGGTACTCCTGGAGAAGAAAGAGGTGGCCAGGAGTGTGTTTTACCAGCTTCATCCACATCGAAGGCCCTCCTCCGAGTTCTGTCTCATAGGGAGGCTCGGACGGTGGTGACAAGATCTAGGGCCTTCTCAGTGGTGGCCCCCGAATTGTGGAACAGTCTCCCCGAAGAGGTGCGTATGGCGCCGACATTGTTGTCCTTTCGGCGCCAGGTTAAGACCTTCCTCTTTGCTATGGCGTTTTAATATGTAACTTGTTTTAGTTTTAAATTTTGTTGTAATTGTTTCTGATTTCTTGTTTTTACATATGTTTATGCTGTATTTTATTATGAGATTTTGAGATGTTTTTGTATTTTTATATTTTGTTGTACACCGCCCAGAGAGCTAATGCTAGTCAGGCGGTATAAAAATCTAATAAAATAAATAAATAAATAAATAAATCATTAACTGTACCATTTCCTAGAATAATAGGACCTGGCCTCAGTCATTCTTACCTGGTCATTTTCATGTAAGATTGCTGTCTAGTGCATTACATGGAGCTGCTCTTGAAACTTCAGTCCAGAACTTCCACTGACTCAGAATGTGATTGCTAGTAGACTGGATTATATTACGCTGATCCTTATCAGTTTCACTGGCTGCTAATTCATTTCGCAGCTCAAATAAAGGTGCTTGTTTTGATAGTTCAAGATCTAAACAGCCTGGGACCAAAGTGTTTTGAGAATCACTTCTTTCCATATACGTCTGCCCAAGAACTTTCTCTCCATATCCTCTTGGTGTCAGACGCTTGGTGGGTGAGCACAAGAAGAGGCATTTCTGGTTACAGCTCAGAATCTGGAAAAGCCTCCCTACACATCTTGTCCCATAATTGCTCACTTTCAGCTCAGCAGGTATTCTTAGGATATTGCTGTTCTCAAATTGGCATTTGTTTGGCTATGGCTCTTAATATCCTGCTGTAGGTATTTTGAACTGTGTTTAGTATTGTTTTATAGTCTGTAGGCCTCATTGATTACACCGGTATAAGAAAGGATCTACTGACTAGTTCATTTTTAAATTCTCTATTAGCCCTAAAACTTCATCTTGCCACCTCTGACTAACCTCCTCTCCCATGCACAGTTCACACATCAGTATCTATCAAACATCATCTGCAGTGAAAACTGATGCAATGCATTTGACTCTCTGCAATATTCTGGACAACTTTCCACTTGTATATTTGCCTCCCTCTCCCCATATCCCCTACTAATTTGGCATTCACCCATCAAACAGCAAGTTGGGTGGGAAAGGTAGTGCTCTGGCATCTAATAGGCTTCTTTCTCCTGTTCAACACCTCAAAGGATTGTTGTCCACCGAGGCATGGAAAGGGATGGTGCTCTAGAGCCCCTAACTGGACATGTAGATGTCTTTGTTGTCCCTTTCCAGCCCTGAAATAGCTGCTGCACTTCTGAAGCTTTAAGGAGCAAATATCTGCTACGCATGTTCTTAGCTGAAATTATTTAATACAAGGAGTGGCCAAGGAGCATTTGGTAAGCAGAGGGTAGGCACTCATCTCCATAATAATTACTTGCAAAGGTCCTTGAACTACGTTGCCAGATAGCTCAACAGTGTGTCTGCAGTGCAGCAGAAACTGTGCTGATGACTGAGGCCATGTTTTAGCATTTAAAATATCTTAACATTGACCTTTATAAATGAAAATGGCAACAGACCAGCTTTCCCCAACACAGTTCCCTCCAGATGTTTCAGACTATAAATCCTATCAGCTCCAAAAAGGAGAGCCTTACTGGAGAGATTAACATCAACCAGGACCTGATTACCCAGATAAGGAAGCACCTGAAATCCTGTAAAATGGCATGTAGACACAATGGCTATACATTTGAAAAACACTTAAGGAGCCCTGAATAGACCAAACTGAAAGATTCTGTACTGATAGTTCGTTACATTTATTATTATTTATTTATTTATTTAAAATATTTCTATCCCACCCTTCTACCCTATAATAGGGCACTCAGGGCGGCTATATTGAACAGGAAGCAAAAGTGGCAACAATGTCACTCTGAAATGGCATTCAAAAATATATATCCTAGAGCTCTAGGGAGATAGGCAATATATTTTTCTTGAAGATTGTTGGAATGCCCCCAAAAGTCAACATAAGGAACTTCTGAACCAGCATCTGTTTGTTTAGCCAATATATATCTGAGACAGGACAATCCCCCCATGCCCTTTTGGGAATGTAAATAGCTGTAGAACCTTTGACTCTATCCCAATATCAGGCAATCCCCTTCTGGAGGAGTCAGGAGGCTTGGAAAGCCTTGGAGGCTGTATACCTGTATAAGCATGCTAAACAAAATCAATATGACCTAAAGTGATCTGTTTCCAACAGGAAGGAATGAGTGGAAGCACACAGAGAAGACAGGCATCAAAAGAGTAGGTTCAGAAATAAACAAGGGTGTCTAGAAGCAACTGAGGCAGGAAAGTAGGAAGCAAGTCAGAATTGGCACATCAAAGATTGCTCCTCTGGCTGAGCCTCTTGAGTGTCCTTGGATGTGGCTTGGAGAAGACAGACTTGAAGGAGAACCGAAATTAATGACAATGACAACAACGACAGCAGGTAGAGGTATTTTGGAAACTGTTAGAATGAAATGACTAACTGAAGTCAGTATCAAGCAACTATTCCCCCATGAACATGATGCTGGAATCATGGTACATGTAATCTGGCAACCGTGTTCTATGTCAATTCAGTGTCTTGACAGCTCTGAAAAAAACAGACAGCAGGAGTAAAGTAGGGAACTTTTTTCTTATTGCTCCAATTTTTAGGAGGTGTAGCATCAACTGGCTGAGGCTGATGGAGGCAAATGGGGAGAAGCATCATGTTTTGGTTCACAAAACGAGGGTTAAGTGCCACTGGCAAATCTTTGACCAGACAGATCTAAAGAAGCTATAGAGGCTGGAGGAAGCTTCACTGCTTTAGAATCAGAAGCAGCGGAGGAGAGTTTACAGTTAAGGGCTTGGTCACCATCAGTGGGAGAGTGAACTTTGGGGAAACCAGAGCTGCATCAATTGGAGACAAAGGTCTGAGAGGTTTAGGGCTTTGGGACAGTCATAAAGCACACACAACAGTGAAGCCAAATACAATAAAGTGTCAGATACAGAAGCCCATGAAAATAAAGAAACTGTGTCCTGGTACACAGAAGGTAGGATAGATGTGCTAAACTCATTAATGACTTGAAGAGTCTTCTTCCATAAAACTGCTTGGAGTCTCATGAGGCTATTTATACAAGGCAATAACCATGGGTCCAATTCTGGATTTTATCACCACAATCAAAACATTTCTCAAAAGACACTTTACTTCATTCATTCATCATTCATCATTTTATTTGTATGCCGCCTTTCCACAACAAACTGTGCTCAAGGCGGCTTACAACAAGGTGAACAGAAAAACATCTCAAAAACAATTGCAAAATGATTTCCTTATAACAAAAAATAATAAAACAGTAACATAACAAGTATAACAGCAAGCCAAAACAACTTTTCAATATTATAAACACAATAAAACAATATATATATATATATACACACACACACACACACACACACACACACACACACATATATATACATATATACACACACACACACACACACACACACACACACACACACACACACACACACACACACACACACACACACACACACACACACACACACACACACACACACACACACACACACACACACACACACACACACACACACACACACACACACACACACACACACACACACACACACACACACACACACACACACACACACACACACACACACACACACACACACACACACACACACACACACACACACACACACACACACACACACATATATATATATATATATATATATATATATAAAGTTGTAGCATCACCCCCATCCCAGTAAACAACTCAACCAGGGCATTTTGTCACCTCATTAATATCCAGTCGTGGTGTAGCAGAGCCCACAGACAAATCAGGAGGACACAGATCCAGCAAGTGATCAGAAGAGGAGTAAGAGGACAGACATGAAACAGACAATCAAGGTTCAGTAAGGAACAGGAATCTTAAAGATTAAAGAAAAGATTATTACTCCAGGTATAACGTTCCCGGGCAAGGAGTGTAACAATACTTCTTGCTCTTGGGGAAAATGTGATTCTAGTGGGTGCTCTGAGTTCCCCTTGCTCAGAGTGGAAGGCCAGGTTAAGGGGTGGTAGCAGTCTACCTACCATAAAGGGTTGATGTTGATTGTAACCTAACCATGGTAAGGAGAGACATGGGGAGTGTCTGCCCGGGAACAAATGCCCAGGGGGTTGGGGGTTGGCCTCAGAAGCAAAGACCTGGGGTCGTGGAGCTGAGGGGTCTTTGACAGCGGTGAGGGTAGGTTAGAATGAAATGAAATGAAGATTAAGGTATCTTTTCAAACCAAAATCAACTCAAATGAAGACCAAAAAAATGTAGTAACACCCCAAGAACCCATGAATCATGGATAACAATGAAAGGAGAAATTCATAGGAGAGAGGAAGCACAATATCCCAGAGTATTGTGGAGAATCCCCCAGCCCTCAAGACCTGCCTTGCAGGGGAGCAGTGGGTAGGGAGAATTGTTGAAATGCTTCTGCTTGCCTAATGCCACCATGCAGTGCCAATAGGATACCCACACAAAAATAATTATAAACACAATAAATGTGGGGAGAGATGAGTCATGGGAGAAATGTGCCCTGAGGTGAACGCTAAAGTATTGTGATTTTGGGAGGGGAGGCATAAAATTTAAAATGTGAAGCTACTTTCGTTCTAATTCTACATCCTTATGTTTTAATACGATTCCAGGCAAACTGGAGTTACTGGCAACTACCTCTGATGTGTCTGCAACACCCTAAAGATTAAACAGTATAATGTAATAAATCCTATTATGGTGTATAATCTCCAAATTACATTAAAGGGGATAAAAATACACAGAGTATTAATGAACTTTATATTTTCCATAACACCATTTATACTACACATACGAAACCTGTCGCTGTGCATAAAAGTTTATGAAAATCCATTTCTCGAGGCTATTCAGAGCAATGTATTCTGTTCATCCTTAGAATCAGTTACTTCGGTAACGTTGTCAGCCTCAGAATTGGATTACTTTTTTCATTTTAAGGATTTACTCACATGGCATACTGTTATGAAAACATTAGGGAGAGAGGAATAGAAATTATATTCTGGATACTTTGAATACCAAATACAGATGAATATGTAGAATAATCTACCACTGGGGATGAGGGAGAATTGAACAATTATCTTAGTGGGTAGATTTTAAGGCAGTGAAAGTACTATGTACACAACACATCCAAAGCTGAAACACTACGATTGCATTAAAACAACAAACAGGTTTGAAATGGCGAAAAGAAGGAATGTGTCTGATAGAAGGTTCTCCAATTTAAAACATGGTTTTTTCTTTCCCATAAAAGCACACTATTTTTTTTATACTGTAGAACTCTGTTATACAACAACAAGCAACCCGCTGGAAATAAAAGAATACTAGGCTTGTATAAAGGACCCCTTTGCAATGGATGACTGAACCTTCTCTCAGTCCCATACAAATAATATGGAAACTAATGTAAATCTGTGCAATGAGAAAACTATACTACTGACTGCCAGGCAGACAGGGCTTCCACTGCCCAAAACAAGATGATTTCCTTTATCTATATCTGATTTGTCTTATTTAAGAAATAAACTGATTTAAAAAATCATTCTAGATGCTTCACACACAGGTTGTTTGCTGTGCAAGAAGGACGTTTTTAAAATTTAAACTTTTTAAAACCAGGATTGTTTGCTTATTTTTGTTAACAGAAAAGTGTTAAAATAGCAGGCTTTCAGACATACAAGGTGATATCCAATATCAGACTTGAGCAGACTGATTGAAATCATTGCACACTTAAGTAACTTAAGTGCATTAATTGCAGTCTGAATATAATTAATGCTGGCGGTCACCCATAGTATTATTTTCAGCTTCTCCAAACCTTTTTCTTTAAAAAAAAAAAAAAGACTTTCAACTTGTCCACACAAGCTTCCTAGCTTTAAATGTTCAAATGTGGGTACAGAAAGGGCAAGGAGGGGAAGTAGATTACTCCAATATGCTATGCAATCAACTGCATATATTTTGATGTCAGCTATGGTAGATCCATCTAGTAACATAGTCAAGCCAGTCTTGTGGGTGCTTGCAAAGGGATGCTTCAATGCTAGAACTTGCATCTGTTAACAATCCTATTTCTTGCCAGCATCTCAGGTGTGTAAAAGCCTGGTGTTTGCTGTGTAGGTCCTTTGCTCAGCATATTTTCTGCTCCCTGGGCTGAATCCAATGCTGCTATTCTGCTTGTGCAACAATCTTTCCTTGTGCAATGGAACTTTCCTGTCCCTGCAGTCCACCACACACCCTCAAAACCTGTTCCAGAGGCTTGGGGAATCCTCCAAAGCAGATTTAGGGGGCATATGGCGAGGAAAAGAGGAAGGGGAAGTTCTATTGTGCAAGCGCAACTCTGCATGTGCAGTGCTGGATATAGCCCATGATCTTTTCATATCTTTTATTCTGTGTGGACAACAGCAGCATTCTGTCTATGACAATGCCTGTCCATGATAGTGGGTTACATGTTGGTGGAAGGGCCATCGGCTTAGTAGTACAGCAGCTGCTTTGCATGCAGAAAATCTCAGGTTCAATCCATGGAATCTCCAGGTAGAGCTGGGAGAGAAGCCTGTCTGAAATCTTGGAGAGCCGCTGCCAGTCAGTGTAGTCAATACTGAGCTAGACTGACCATTCCAATAATCATCCCATAGACAATGTTCTTCAAAAACAGAATAATCTTCCAAGATGGTCTTTCAGCCCCTGAAACTCAGAAAGATCATAAACTGAGCATGAGGCAGTAGTGTAATACACCTGCAAAAAAGGCTGGTGCTAGGAGATCTCTTCCAGGAGAGAGAGGCAAAGTCAAGTAAAGATCACCTCAGTTTGTTCCAGCTGCACCTTCGCCCTCTCCTAAGGGCCACTACCCTGTAGAAAGGATCCTACCAAATTTTTTTTAATATTATCATCATGATTTCGTGAAAGACACTTTGGTTACTTGTAAGCAACCTCTGAACGATTTGTTTCTTGGAAAAATGTGATATAAATAATGGTTATAAATAAGAAAAGTCAGTTGAAGGAAGAAATTGCCATTAGGAACCTCTGAACCTGGGACTAAATGCTCCAGTTCTTCACATGTCTAAATCCTGCATTCACCATTACCCAAGGCTGTTCACTCTTATGGACTGCCTTCAAGTCAATTCTGACTTATGACAACCCTACAAATAGGGTTTTCATGGTAAGCGGTATTCAGAGGGGGCTTACCATTGCCTTCCTCTGAGGCTGAGAGGCAGTGACTGGCCCAAGGCCACCCAATGAGCTTTATGGCTGTGTGGGGATTCGAACCCTGGTCTCCCAGGTCCTAGTCCAGCACCTTAACCACTACTCCACACTGACTCTCAGCTGTTCACTCTTAGTGAAGTAATAAAAACCACAAGATCATTCAAAGGCATCTTACTGTACTGATCTATGCTAGGGCACTGCCACTTTAAATACCTTGCACCTTAACCTGCAGGGTGTGGTTCTGTAGTCATCAGGCCCTAATCAGAGATAGAAGGCCTCAGTTATGCATTGTCCAAGAATCTCTCTTTGATCCTAACATACCTGATTAATCATCTGCCTGCAAACCAACTCACCATTAATGGAGCTTTGCTCTATGCTTGTGTTCTGCTCCAGATTGTCTCCCCCCCAGATCTCATCTAGAACAGGCACATGGCACAGCATAGTTCTTTGGACACCTTGGTATTTGGTATTCATGTTTACAACGAACAGTCATTTTATTCCCTAGTCCTGTCAAAACTGATAGGACCATGCTTAGTGTGCTAACTCCCATCTTGCCCCTCTGTCTCATTCAACTTATGCACTGGCAAAGCTACACAGAAAAACATGCTAAGTGTTTCAGCACACAGACATACCATCACAATGCAAAGGTTGCAGCCCTGCACCAACCTCATAGACTATCTTCCTTGTACAGCAGACCACAATACCACATTAGGCATAGGGCCTTAGTTCTAACACAGTAAGTTTTGAAATCAAACAAATAATCCTTGAAGATTTCTGGTTCCATTGGGCATTTATTTTGCAATGAAACCTAATTCCTAAATAATAATTTTTGATATGACAAAAACATCTGTCACATGCTTACTGAATTCTGAATGTATCGCCTTCAAGACCTTTTCATTGCAAGATGGCATCAAAACAACCTGACTATTCAAGGCCATACAAAATAAAATCTTTAAAAAACAAATCTTTCCAGATAGTCAAGATAATAAAGTAGTTCTCTCCTGAAGATTACCAGACCTCAGTTATTAGACAGTTTTATACGTATACAGTCTTCACATTTGAAGAAAAACATCTGTTGTTGCTGTTAATGCACTTATTCTCATGATCATACTCATAACTTCCTTTTGGGACTGTCCCTGACAACTGCCCCAGGAATAGAGAAATTCCAGTATTCTCATTTGTGGGGCAATCTGAAGATGTTATGTAATGGCAGGAGCCTTCCTAAGTAGTAGGAAATACTCCCTTACTTTCCTCATAGATCCAGTGCAAATGAGCATTCATTCCAGAGTACTTGGAGAAGGAAAAGCAGTTGGTGGCAGCCACAAGACAAGGTATTTAATGGACCCCTTGTTACTGGACCCTTGTCTCATCTACAACTGTTATTTCCCAACACAGAATTACCTTGTGAGTGAACAAGCTAATCTGTACTCATGCACTGTTTTGTTGCTTGATATGTTAAAATAACCTGTGATAGGCTTTTTACCTCCCAGACAGGCCCACTGTTGAGTAATTGCCTAAGGTGACTGCTTAAACTGGTAAGAATTAATGATCCATGATGATATGACACATGATTACTCAGGGCAGCAGTTCTGTGCATTCATTACAAGCAGAATCAAATACATAACTACTTATAAAAGAACTCTCAACATCTGAAGGCCTTTCTGACATACAAACTAGCATTTCCTAATTAGCTTACATGAAACAGTGACCTGTCAAGCAAAGCACTTTCAGACTTTTTCTCAGATCATGTTGTCAAACAACCAGTGAACATCTCTTAAGAGCTCAGTAAATACCTTTCCTCTTCCAGGGAGATCCTAGCAGGCTACTGTTACTGACAGACTAGCCACGTCCACACGAACCTTCAAGATTCCTTTACTTTTGAGCTCTTTAAGGGAACCAAGACCGTTTCGTTAGTTCTATAGTAATGGTCATCAACTACATGCTGGGAGAAATTAGTTCTTAATGTCAATGGGGAAAAGACATCCTCTGCTATTGCAGAACTATGCTAAGTGCTTCTTTGTCAACCACAAGGAAGAAAGTTCACACACAATATGTAATTATTACATTTGCTGTGAAGTAAACCCGATATGTGCTTCCTCCTGCAGCATCAATAATGGGAAAGAATTCTTTTTGAGCCAAGGACTTTGTAACCACATCAAGCTGTAAATGAGAACATCTACATCTGTTTAAAAGCATTTGTCATTTGGGAGGAGCAGCAAATCACTAAGTAGAGTGGAGTACTGGCTCTGACACCATTATATCATCAGCACCTTTACCAATGTCCTTCTCCCTCAACTGCAGGCTTGGAGCCTCTAGTCAGAACATTCTGGACAATAACAGGTGTACAACATTCTTTTTGACGATGCTCTACATCAATACCATTACTAACTTTCTACCACAGAATATCAGGATCACTGAAAGGTTTCCTAGTGTCAGTGTAGAATTTCTCAGGTTGCAAGAGTGGTATTGTGCAGATTAATCTAAAAATACAAAAAAAAATCATTCAAAACATTTTAGTAAATGCAACTGGTGCTTACATTTATAAGCAATACATGAAAACACTTTTTACAAGAATCTATAGCAGAATTGTGACAAAATTGGTTGAATTTTTAAAACTGCATGCAAATTACAGCTAATTATTCCAAGAAAAAATTCCTTAAGACCCTATGAAAATGGAAACTGTGGATTAGCAGCCATGGAACGATGAGGTCATCTTGACCCACTGAAAGAGCATTCTAAAACCTCAAAGGCTGACAATAGCACAACTTCAACAAATCCTCTGAAGTGGCCTCCCTTGTTTTCCATACAGGCTGGATTAGTCTCAAGAGATTTTTTTTTTAACAGTTTCTAAATCGAAAAATACAATAGCCTTCTATTCTCATGTCACTCTAAAGAAAATAACCATAAATATTTATTTAAATGTTCTGTATTTTAAACATTCTTTATAATTATAGTTTCACAAGATATGGTTGCTACTAAATCCTAGAGGGCAGAGCAGAAGGAAACATTCATTAAAATCAGGAACAGAAGCCACATTTGCAGTTTCCAGTGCTCACTTGTCATCAGTAAAATTTCTGAAAACCACCTTTCACATTCTACAATACCTAGGGATGGCTGGTTGCTAAACTCTTCTGGTAAGGCCCTTCTGCATATCCAACTTCCTTTGGACAGGGCCATGCTAGGGGGCCTTCTCTGACATGGCTACTCAGCATATGGAACTCCTTCTCCCAAGGGATTTGTTTGGCTCCACATGTCCCAGTGTTCCATCATCATGATCACGGTCATCTTCTGAGGAACCTTTACTTACAAGCATATGTTTGACTTGTCTGCTTCTTAAAGGAAATTGTTTCACTGATATAGATCCTGAATAGCTGCTTTTATCTGGTGCTCTATTGCTTGATTCCTTTAATTATTGTTTATTAATTACGTTGGGTTGGATCCCAAAGTTTCCCACCTTCTGTCAGAGGAAGAGTTCTTTCACTGAAGAAAGAGAACCTTTGGATACAACCCAATGCTGTTCACAGTTTTTGTTTTTTTAGTTGTACAAGCTGCAATGAGGACCTTCATCTAGAAGTTGAAAGGTAAGATAAGTACAAATCATCCACAAAGACGGGGTGGGGGACCTTTTTCAACCTCAGAGTCACAGTTCCCTCTGAGGAACTTTCTGGGAGCCACATGTCAGTGGTGGATGGGGCCAGAGGCAAAAGTGGGCAGAGCAATGAAGAACAGTAGGCTAGTTTCTACATGCTCTCCAAACACCCCTCTCTATTCTTTATTCAGGTAAGCAAGAGATGCCATTAGAGTTCAAGGACACATTCCAGCCAGGCAAAAACATCCAAGCAGGTTGTGAAGGGGTGTGGCAGGGGAGAGCCAAAGGGCTAGATACAAAGACCTCAGATTCCTCATTCCTGACACAAGAGATCCCAACAGTTCATGAGCCAGAAGTCTACATTCCCTTACATACTGTTCAGAAGATTCATGTTCATAAACGTTTCTATTAATTCCAAAATAACAAACTTTTGATTAGCCATGGGAGTTAACCCTTTAATAAATTATACACAAAGAAATGGACATTCCATCATGAAACAGAGACTAATATAATATATGTTAATAGAATATTTTCTGACAATAAAATAGCATATTTACAAGTTTTCTTACTGAGGGTTGCATACAATAAAGGAAACCGGCACAAATGTGAGGAGAAGGGATGCAGGGGTTACCAAACCAATGCCATAATCATTTGCTGGTCAAAGTATTCTAGATGTGAATTGTGAACAAGTGGCATTTCATCATTTCTTGAAATAGCAGAGTCATGATTTTACAACAGCAGGATACTTTCCATCCTTAGCAACTCTACGCAAGGCATGCACAACCTGTGACCTACCAAGTTGAATACAACTCACAAGCCATGCATTGTGCCTGCCAAGTGCTGACAACCTCCCTATTTGTGCAGCCCCAAACAAGGAGCAAGAACAGGAGGTTTGCTAAGCTGCTGGCAGGCTGCCATACATGGTTGGTGGGCTACATCCAGCATGGTGGGTCACAACTTGGGTTAGCCTGCTCCACAGCAACAGAGATAGCAGAGTTTTCACTATCCTCTACATCATCCATTCTCCTGGAATAAGAAGAGAAAAGGGACTACTGCTCTTACTTTGTGACGTTTCTCTAATTTAAAGTCCATTGTAAATTTTATGCCAGCATTCAATAATAATAGGACGACTGAAAAAAGCTGCTTAGACTCAACCAAGAGGCTTGTGGTAGCCAAACAGAAAATTTTACTTTCTTTCTTCAAACAGCAGACTCCACATATCGTATCTTAATAAATCACTTCTGAAACTCCCTTCTAATTCAAGAGCAATTTGAGAAAAGTAGGACATGCAATCTGAAAAACACATGAATAAATGTGGCATGGGAAAGCGGCTACACAAAATTTTTAGAAGGCCAAAGACCCCTTGGCCTCACAGAGCTACTTCAATTGATACTTGAGTAATAACTGATATTTTTAATTCCACTAGCGTTTGACTAACAAAAGTCAGTTTCTTCAACTTATTGACTGCCTCTCAGCTAGCCCATAAGCCCTATGGCAAAAGTTGCAATTTAACTGTGGTATTAAATACTTCCTTACCAAACAACATTGTGAGGAGTTCAGCATTCAGAACTTTAAAACTAATGTGATCCCATTAGAAGTGTTTCACTGTTGATTGTTAAATCAGATTCTAAATAAAATGCAGAAGGAAAGAGATAATCTCCAAATTTTATACCATAGCATCTTAAAGCTTTAGGCTGAATCCAGTCAAGTTCTGCTCAGAGTAGGCCCACAGAAATTAATGGACCTAAGTTACTCATGCCCATTAATTTCAGTTAGTCTACTCTGAGTACTGCTAATGTTGAATACAATTCATAAAAGGTAGTTTTGTTAAAGAATTGGCAATTTGACGCATTTACTCCCATGCATATTTGAATAACTGAATTAGTACTTGAAAAAAATAAGAGTTCCTACTAAGCAGTGTAATATCTATGGTTTATTCAAAATACTTTTAAAGCACAGAGAAACTAGAGTATAGAAGCCTGAAACCTAATTTCTGTGCAGTATTTATCACTTAAAAGGAACATTTCTTACACACACATGCATGCACAAAGGAGGGGGGAAATTTCTCCACCCAGGTTGTTGGCAAAGCTGTCAATCATCTTGATGAACAGCAAATAAATGAATGCCCAATGATGGGATTCTACATTATCCTTAAAGAAATCCATCCACTAAACATCAACAGGTAAATGCTTATACCCGACAGCCATCAATTCCAACTATTCATGCAAAGAAACAGGTGAGCTAGACTGGTAAACCTCGAAATTAGAGAAGTATTAATCATCCGTTCACAACCAATATAAACAGATTTTCTTTAAAACAGGTAAAATCATCACTTCCTCTGAACTTTATTTGAAACACATAATGTCCTGTTACATTTTTAATCAAACAGATGAAGTTATATTTAAATTGAAAATCTGCTGCTCTCACCATGTCAGGCAAGCAAAATTCCAAGATGATTGAATGGCATTACAGAACACACTATTACCGCAGGTAAATTGTAAAAATTTACCTGTCACACCACAGAAGTTATTGTGCAGTCACTGCATCTACAGTTGGAAGTAGAGCTAAGACAAAAAGCGAAAGGCTTGTTACACATACTTTAAAATCCATAATATTTTATGAAGACACTATTAAGGTTGATTGTGAAGAAGAAAAAATACCATCTGTTTTCTTATGAAGCATCCCATGAATATTTACAGTGGTTACTCTTATCTGATTCATGCTACTCCAAATACCATACTTTGATATTTAAAATAAACATTGAAAATGTTTATTTTTCACAATAAAGACTCCCAGAAGACAGAAAGCATCTTAACCAGCATTTCATTTCTGTCTTTCAAAATATTTAACTTTGCCCAAATAGAATGATCCTAAGCATGTTTATTCAAAAGTAAATCCTACCAAGTTCAATGGTATTTTCTCTAAAGTAAAGTGTGCTTAGTATTGCAGCCTAAAGCTACATATGCCTTTCCATGTCATCTAAACTACGAGCAATACTGGCCAGAATAATCATTGAATTTATTTAAATGCCAAACTCACAGTTAAATATAACCATATACACAAGATGGAAGCTTCAGCCACTCAGCATTACAATAATGAAATCACACCCATAAGAATGTTTTCATTTAAACTCTGTAGCAAAATCCATACCGACCTATATACATGACATTTATAAATTATGTATACCTAAGCATATTTTAGTCATCTTATTAAAATGAGTGGCAGCACAGTACTCATCTGGACAACTGTCAGTCTCCCTAGTTTTTTGAAGGCTGCCGAGCTTCTTAGCTACAAATACTGCAATGCTGACATTGAATGGAGGGTAGTTTTTTCAAATATAACAGTTAATGGATTATACCACCTCATTTATCACAACTCCCATGGTTGGATTCTTGTAATTTCTACAAGCTTGATATCCTATCCCACTGTAAACTAACATATAGTTCCGGCCTTACTCTACATCCCATCTTCCACAACATGTCAAGGTCAAAAGACATGTTATCCTGTATTACATGCTCTACATTATCCTTATTATGTCAAGTTATTGGCAAGTTAAAAAAATTCAAGGATAGTATGAAGGTAGCTAAGCAGCTCTGCATTATGTAAACAAATAAGAAACCTTTTTCATAACTCAATCCTAAATAAAAGCTAGAATCTATTAGAAAATGCTATTTCATAACCTTCTCATACCTTGGATTTATAAAAAGGACTTTAAGAAAAAATCAGTGCTGAGCATTACACAGTGTGAATGATAAAGTGGGTGTAAAGATAAATAGAAGTATACATCTATGGATCACTGAAAAAGAATACAGAGTTTGCCTTACTACCATGGGATTAACCCATCAAACACTGCTCCTGTACAAAATCCAGAGAAAATCATTAGGATTCCAAAACAAATCCATAGCTTTCAGTGGTCTAAAATGTATTTCCTATTATTCAAAGACAGATTAACCAATAAATTTCCCATACATTGGTTGCAGTTCATCTGATTTTATAGAGCCACTGAGAAGGTACACAATCTTAAGAAAACAAATGAGCCAATACATTGAACAGCAGGCTGGCAACTAAAAATTCCCTACAACGGCTTTTAACTGATAATGGTAAAAAATATTATTGATCACATTTTTGCATTGTTTATGGTGGAAGTTCTAGTCGATATTTAAGAAAATGACGTTTCAATTTCCCTTTTCCCAGCTTAATGGAGTCTAGAGCTGCAGATCTAAGTATACTTACTTCAAGTAAGTATCACTGTAATTAATACAATTTATTCTGAGTAAATGGGGTTAAGACTGGACTATAAATGTTAATCCAGTTTACTTCTACTGTCTATTCAGTACAGAATATTAACACCCTGGGAGATTTTCAGGCCATTAAGTATATATTAAATATTTCTTTGCTACTTCAGATGAGCAATTTGCACAACAGAAGTCAACTTCCAAAATGAAAGTTCACCAGTAATATTCACTACTTCATAAATATAATAAAATAAGATACCTCTAACACGCTGAGCTCTTTGGAGGGAGGGCAGGATACAAACCTCATAAATAATAAGACCCTTGATCCAGCTAAAATTGGTCATTATTTGCCCCACTGAAAGCAATGGGAATAACAAGTTACTGTTCCAGTCCTATATACAAATAATACTATGTGGATACACGTAGGTTTGCACAGTACATGAATATATTTATTTTATTTATTTATTATTTTATTTATATCCCACCCTTCCTCCCGGCAGGAGCCCAGGGTGGCAATATCTCTGCATTCCTATCCTACATCAATTCCATGGGTTCAACAAAGTCCTACTGAGACTACTCACTGAAATCAGTGAACCTAAATTAAGTCATGTCTATTTTGTGTAGGAGAGCCAGTGTGGTGTAGTGGTTTGAGTGTTGGACTACGACCTGGAAGACAAGGGTTCGAATCCCCACATAGCCATGAAGCTCATTGGGTGACCTTGGGCCAGTCACTGCCTTTCAGCCTCGGAGGAAGGCAATGGTAAACCACCTCTGAATACCGCTTACCATGAAAACCTTATTCACAGGGTCGCCATAAGTCGGAATCGACTTGAAGGTAGTTCAGTTTTCCTTCTGTGTGGGACTAGCATTGAATGCTACCTTATGCAATTAGAATTGCTGTATTTCCAAATTCTCGCAATTTCTTCACAACATAGGAAGAAGCCTTTTTCTTGTCAGAGCTTTCTGTTCATGCCTCATGAATACACTCATATCACATTCTAATGGCAAAAACTTAATATGGATCTGTTTGTAGATATTCACCGTACTAGCCTGGAAGGAACTTTTCATTTCTTCCTTTATTTATATACCACAAGCCAAATAAAATCAAGTACTCAGGAACTGTAAGGAGTCTGATGCCTCAGGAAAAAATACAAGCAAGAACTACACAATTTGTAGTTCTTGCCAGAAATTAAAATTACTCTATTTTTTTAAAGGAATATATCAAAGAAAGAAGTATTTTAAGCTCAGTTTAGCAAACTAAACAGAGAAAACTCTCCAGTTTTTTTGCTGACTTAGGAATCTGCTGAATCTAGAAAATAGTTGTTCTATATAGTAAATATGAAATATGCAGCTTCCCAGATGGATCAAGGATATTTGCTAAAAACAGCAAAAAAAAGAAATTACAATTGAGGGAGTGAGGATGTGATTCTCAGTGGCTGCATTCAAAGTTTCACAAAAATTAATGGGGCCTGCTCTCCAGTAAACTTGTTTGGGATCAGGGCACCAAATCTCCTTCCTGCTAATTTCAAAACAAAACTTGAATGGATAATTTTTCAGACTCAAACTTGCTAATTAAGTAGTATAAATATCTGTGCACACATCTGCATCATGAGTCTGTGAAATTCTAATTTTGTGTTTGTTATCAATATTCATTAAGTTCTACAAAAGTAGTATATTAGTGTTTTAATTCTCACAGCAATTATATAAAGAAACTAGGGCTGACTATTTCAGAGTTAACATGGCCATGCATTTCATCACGAAGCTCCTACTTGGATCCAATCTGCAAGGACAAGTATCCTATTACAATACAGAATGTCACTTGAAAAGAAATGTACTACATTGACATGATGAAACAATCTTTCCGTTGTACGAAAGGGGAAGATCCCCAAGGCATCATTAGCCTATTAATATCTAAATTAAACCATTAATATCTTGAACATGCAACGCATCTCAAAATCTGTCAAAATACAAATTTATCTTCATATTAAAAAATATTTTGAACAGGAGAGAATATTCTGAAATACTCGTTCTAATACAATGCGTTTTCCTTGCCTTTGTTTATGCTAATCCTGAAAACCTTTTAAAGAGGAAAGTTTTCACCTCATGGAAAACACATTTGCCTGTCCATTTACGTATTACAACGATAATTCAGCACATAAGTTTGAGCACTTGTGTTTAACCAAGAGCTTCCCACTTGCCCTGTCTGAACAGGACTGTATTGCTATACACACTTTCATGTGATAGCGAAGGTCACAAACCTGGCCATATATTCAGAGTGCAATATATTCCATGTCATTATTTACTTTCTTTGTCAAACAGAACGAATATTCTGCTCATGGCCATCCACAGTGGTTAATCTAGTATCTTACCTCAAAATAAAGGGCATTAATAGTAATTCCATGCATGCAGCAAACAAGATCTAGTATTCTCTTTGAAAGTGATGCCAAAGTGACAAAAACTGATCAAATGCACAAATTCAGTGTTACAAAGAAGCAGGCTAACTTCCACAAGACTACACATGCCTAGGGATATTTTGGATACACTTACTAATGTATCCACACTCTAACTTTATTAACAGGTAAGATTCTAAGTACATAAATGCTCATTGCCACAGTGTATTTATTCTATGAACTCCACACAGCTATGGAACTCTCTCCTTTTGGAAACTCACCAAAGCCTCTTTTGGAAGTATTTAAAAATCCATCTATCTGGACAGGCTTTTAGGCACAAGAGTGAAGCTGGGAGAGGTTTCACTATTATTTTTAAACGAACGTGTTTTTTCCTGAACAAAAAATATACTACCTTCCAGACTACTATTCTACCCAGACCTTTAGAACAGGACTAGTGATAAATGTGAATTAAGAAGCAGACAAACTGCTTTGCAAATGTTGACAAGTGAAATTGCATCAGAAATTCCAATTTCCATACAGTGCATGCTTCTAAACCAAACTTCATGGCAATTATACCTGTAATTCTGGAGATATTTGCGGCTTTAGTGTCACATATTTTTGATGCAAAACTAACTGCATTTCAGGCACTGCCAGCACTTGAAATAATATAACATAGCAAATTAACTGCAAGGGGAAGACCTGCTGTAGGTCCCACATGTCATAACTTGCTCCCTCCGGCCAGAAAGCACCACTCAGCTCCAATTGTCAGTGACCTGGAGATTGCAGAGCTGAAAGGAAGTATACTCTAGCCTCTGTCATCAGCCAGGAGGGCTAATAGAGGCTGTATCCCTGTCCCCAGAAACAACCAGAAGTTGTATATGTATCTTTGAGGGTTTTTTGGGGGGAGAGGTAAGCGTGCACTCTGTTGTAAGCCACCTTGAGAATCACTCAAGTGAAACATGGGATATAAATCTTTAAAACAAACAAAACTAGCAGGATTTGAAGTTTCCTTAACACCCATACCCTCCTCCCTCTATTGAAAAATACAATATACCACCTCCTTCCAGAAAACTGCAACTAACTTTCCCAAGAATTATATCCCACAGTAGTTAATATTTAAAAGATTACAATTTAGATTCAAAATTAAAATGAGAAACATGGTCAGCTATGAAGACCTCTGAAATTTATGGTTATTTCCCCAAATTGTAAAAATGTTTACTTGAGACAAGTATAAACCACACAGAAGTTAAAACAAACATTTCATATAAAAGCCACGTTTCTGTAAGATATAATACTGTTGGCAGCATGCTGACCTTGTATGGGCCTGATCATTCAAAGTGATCATGACCAAGTGACAAACAGTTCTTTATATATGCAGTTACTGGACTCCATATTTCACTGATACAATGAGAAACATTTGGGGATTTAACAGAGTGCAGTCAATTTTACTAAATGAGTGTTCCACAATTCCCCCCCCCCCAGCTATTCTCATTCTATGTTTCCAATTACTGGATTATTGTAGTCTAGCAATCAGAAATGCATTCAAATATTATTTCACCTTTCTTTCTAGGAATAAAATTCAGTAGACAAACAAGAGGATCCATGGATACATTACTGTGTTATTTTCCATTAACACATCTTCACCACTTCTTTTAATATCATTTTTATTGCATAGAGTAAAAGACTGAATGGAATGCAGGAGTTTTTTGAATACACACTAAACCAAAGGCTATTCATTAATAGGCAAAAAACCTTGCGGCTTAAGAACGTACCAATAGCCCACAGATATTTCTATCCAACTTTAAAAAGCAGGGGAAATGAGCAGCTATAGTGAATGCACCAGGGGAGCAGGAGACCTGAACTCCTCTCTGAAATTTTGTACTGCCCTACAAATTTGTCAAAATGCAAACACAATTTGGGTTCGTCTTTCATAGTCCAACCCACTTCCTGTGTAGCTCAGAAGAATTTGGTAACATGTGCCTCTGAGCATATGGTGAGTGGTGGCAACACCTGCCATCTACAAAGATAGAGAATTACATTTTTGTATGGTTGTTGTGTTCTTACTTTGCTTCATTCCTGTGTTGCTACTGTTTCTACAGAGAATCTAATCTAGAAAATGTTATTTCCCTCATTATTCATCCTAGAAATCTGTCAAATTTATTTTTATTAACTTCAATGCCTTTTGATTGGTCAGTGTCATATGATGGTGAAGACAGCCTTTTGTGTTTCAAATTGGAGGTTATGTTCTATTTCTATTTTCAGTGCATTAACTGTTGAATCAAACTGCAGTTTGATGTAAAATCAGAGTGATTACAATATGTTGCTACTTCACCAATGACTCTAGCTGTTGGAAAAAAGAGGATGCATGTTTTCACCGTATGTTTAAACCACTTCAATTAAGGCAAGGTGGGCATGGTCAATTAAAAACATGGAGCACACCTAGAATTTTGCTAGAATATATTTCACCTCCCACTGTTTTATCTTGTGCAAACTGAGACACTCCTGAGGTCCACTGGAGATTATTCTGCAGAAGTCAGTGCCATTATTCCACAATTGTTTTTGGAGTGTTTTTAGTGTAAATTTTGCAAAGTGTTGCTGTACTTCACATATTCACAGAAATAGAAGCAAAATAAAATGATTTCCTATAGGAAACTTCCCCAAAATTGCAAAGTAAATCAGACATATTTAAAGTGACCATCTGAACTGCATCAACTGACTTAATAATGTTGCTTCCTCCCTGCTAAAACAAGATCGGCACAACACATGTCTTCTTTCTATTATTTGGGCTGATTGCAGGTGTTGCCACCACTCACCATATTTTCAGAGGCACTTGTTTCCAAATTCTTCCAAGCTACACAGCAAGTGGATTGGACTGTGAAAGACCAACCCAAATTGTATTTGCATTTTGAGCAATTTGTAGGGCAGTACAATATCTCAGAGAGGAGGTCAGGCCTCCTGCTCCCCTGGTGCATTCACTATGGCTGACCAATTTCCCTGCTTTTTAAAGTTGGATAGAAATATCTGTGGGCAATAGGTATGTTCTTAAACTGCAAGGTTTTTTGCCTATTAGTGAATTTCCCTGCTTTTTAAACCGTGAGGTAAGAAATGGGATCCTGTGCAAATTTGCTGAGAATGGATTGATCATTTGCATGCTTATTGAATTCAGTGAGATTTATTCCTGTGCAATCATGCTTAGGATTGGTAAAAATGACCGGAAGGGAGAGCTGGAGTGGGCAGGGGAGGCCTTTATTTCACTTTGGACAGTTATGGCTTCTCTCAAAGAATCCTGGGAAGTGTAGTTAGTGAAGGGTGCTGAGAGTTACTAGGAGACGTCCTGTTGCCCTCACAGACCTTCAGTCAGAGTGTCTGGCTGTTAAACCAGTCTGGCCACTGGAGCTCTCTCAGTGGAATAGGAGTCTCCTCTCAGCACCCTTCACAAACTACACTTCCCAGGATTCTCTGAGGGAAGCCATGACTGTCTCACGTGAAATCAAAGTCTGGTGTGGGTGTGGTCCCGATTAGGCAAGCCCAGCAGCTGTGAGTCTGGCTTTTAGAACACTGACAGCTGGTGCTTACTGAGCATGCCCAACACTATCATTGGGTTCAATGCTAAATTTCTTAAATTAATTAAAACTCAGCCAGGCATTTTTTAAACTTTTAAACTGCAGAAGATGGAGGTCACAGTATGAGGCAAGGTCAGTAACAGGATTACAGGTACTCTGTGAACATGGCTGATTTTTAATGAATTTCAACAGATGAGAACTCTGACAGAAAAAAGTCCAAAAGGGGTCTGGTTTTTTTCGCTCTCTTTTTACACTTTGAACTCTCTATTCTCTTTGACTGTTTTCTGTATCGCCATGAAAATTGAGAGGGTTGTTAAGCAAGCATTTCTGAGTTCAGGACTATAAGTTTTGTAAGGTTTTGTTTTGAAATGAGCTTATGGGAAGCATCAGAATGTCATGGGGGGGTATTTTCAATTTAACATTGCAGAATGTGAAAAATCCATGCTGGCTATAGTATACAGCCACTCTCGTGGCTATATAATTACTTAAAATTCCATGGAATTTTAAGTAATTAAGAGGCTCTGGTGTGAAGAGGGATGTATGTATCTGGGAACGAATTCAATGACAACAGTTTAAATCTATGGCTTAAAACAATCTGTGAATTTTAAAAAAATATCGTTAGATTTAAAATCTCCTAAATTTACATTATGAAATATTTGAAAATTAAAATTCCATGATTAAAGCAATTGTATGTTCACATCAGCATCTGCAGCCTGCTAACCCAAGGCTCACTTCTCATAGAGAAAACTGAAAGAACTCTACTCTATTTCCAATGCACATTAATGAACTGAAAAAGGACAATTATGTAATCCCACTAAAACACAGGTTCAAGTTTTTCTTTTAGCAATTAGTTGTTGCTGTGCACCTTTACAAGGTGATGCAGAACTCCCTCTATGCTGCAAGGTCCTTTCCACTGAAAGATGTTCAATCATCAGAGATGGGAACTTGCTTCTGGAAGAAAAAGAATCCTCAAGATCCATCATTTATGATTCTGAGCGGTTGTTTTCACATCACTTTAAAATACCTCTTTAATTTTGGTAGACTGCTGGTTTCTGTTAAGATATTGACACTAACCTTTCAAAGCACTGGTGCCAACCTTTCGTTTGGCTTAGTAGGATTTTACAATCTGGCTGAGAAAGAGTTGCTAACCTGGAACTGCTGCTCGGTTAGTGCTCTTCTGTGCAACCACATCTATAAGGTGGCACAAAGTAGAAGAATCTCCAGAATTCTTGACAGAATTAGGAGGCGATCCTGTCCTTTCACTTGACACACTACACAGATCCAGGCCAGCATCTTTTCTTGGTTCCTTCCAACCACTACACAAATCCAGAAGGGGCAGCCTTTCACAGCCTTCCATCAAGAGGATGGAGTGTGCAACTACAAAGGGGACATTTCAAAACAAATTTACAGGCAAACAACTCAATTTTCTCCTGTGTAGCCTATGTGCAACCCCCATATTGCTTTACAAAAGAAACACTACAGAACTGCATGTCCAAATGCAGCTCTTCATCTTTCCAAGGTTGCATACACAATGCTTTGCAAAGCCTGTGATGAAAAACTTGCAGATGTTGTGAATCAAAATCCCATTCAAGACAACAGCTGCAAGGAAACCAGTTGGTCCCTTTAGCTGAGTAGTATACTAGACAAATCATCTGAGACTTGCAAGAGTCTGATTCTTTTAAGGTAAACATTCCCTTCAGCAGACTGTGAAAAGCTATCTTAGTTTGGTCCTTTTCTATGGGGAAAAATAGGGGAGAATGATATCTTTGTTAAGGAGATATGGTTTTGACCACAGTTCAGAGAAATTCTTTTTGGTAAGTTGAACAGTTCTTCAAACCCAGCCTGCCACAGTGGCTATCATCATGCACTTGATTGGCAAGCTCTCAAAACTCAAGCATATTCAAAAGATTAAATGAGAATGATGGGGGGGTAGTTTACAAATACAAGGGTCCGTGAAGACAAATCTCTAAACAATTCTATCCTTTTTCTGTCCAGCTGCAGAAATTGGGAGACTCTGCATTGATTTACAAAAGATCTAGCCAAATCCAATCCATAAAAACAGGGCCATCACATTGAGATGGATAATTTGTTTGGATAATTCATAGAACACCTCCTCTCCCACACCCTCCCGGTTGGTTGGGCTTCTGAAAGACTACTGCATACACTATAAAATAATTGCTATTCCCAGGACCTTGGACTTGGAAGAAATCTGTAGTTTGGGAGAACTCCAGTGCATAGCGTGTCGTGATGGGGTTGAGCACCCATCTGTCCAAGGTGATGCTGATCCACTTGTCTGCAAAATGCAGAAGCCAATCTCCCACTGGAAGCTGATATTAACCCCTGGCCACATCAAGTGGAAACAGACTTTTTGCACCCTTGGAGAACTGAGAAGAGGAGAGTCCCCCAGCCTGTTTGGAGGAGAACTGTGTCCCCCACCAGGCCTACCCTTACAGGATTTAAATTGAGAATACCCTCTGGGCTTAGTAAAGCCTTTTGTGCTTGGCTCCCCTTCCGGGTCACCCTTTTTAACCAAAGGGAGCACTGTTTTGGGGCCTTTGTGTCCACCAAGTGCTTCTCCAGGTGTTTCCCAAAAAAACAAGTACCAGCAAAAGACAGGCCGAAGAGTCTCTGCTGTAAAGCCTGATCAACCTCTCTCTGCCTGAGCCAGATGTTCCTCCTAGCCACCACAGTGGCTGCCATTCACCTGGAGGAAAACTGGAACACATTCAGTGAGGCATCTGCCAGCAAGACTGAAGTGTGAGAAATATTTTTCAGAGAATCTTTGAGGAACTTAGGGGCATCGTCCATCGCTTCCAACTCTTTCAACAAGCCTTTTAAGTAGAGACCTTATCCCAGTCTGTGTCTGTGTTGGAGTTGCTTTTGCATTTTTTAAAAAGCTTTAAAAAAAAAGATGTTTTTAAAGATGTTTCGTTTTAACATGATTTTAAGGGTGTTTTGTTTTAATATATTTTAAAGTCTGTTTTTATGATGTTTTCGAGTGTTTTTAGTGCTTTTGTTTGCCACCCTGGGCCCTTACTGGGAGGAAGGGCGGGATATAAATTTAATAATAACAACATTAGCAGTTCTTCAGCACACCAGAAAATTGCTCTGGCAAAAATGCAGGAGGTAGGAGCAGTCCTGAAGGCCACTGCATCTGCCTCAAAACTATGCCGAAGTGCCTCCCCCACATGCTTCTGGCAAGGGTCCTTTGGACCACCCTCCCCTCCTGAGGGAATGGCAGCATTGGATGCCAAAGCTGCCATGGGCTGATCTGCAGACGGGAATCAAAGGCGCTACATCACCTTATTAAAAAGGTAAAGGTGTCCCCGCACTTGTAGTGCAAGTCGTTTCTGACTCTTATGGTGACATCTTGCAACGTTTATTAAGCAGACCATATATATATGGGGTGGGATTGCCAGTTCCATCCCCCACCTTTCTTTAGCCCTCAGCATATGCCGGGTACTTATTAGGAAGAGTATAAAGCTGCCTGGTGATCTTGTGAACATTCTTGGACCTGTTTTGGTGAACCCATTCTGCATCCCAAGCATCCTCAAAGGGCTGGTGAAAAGGCATTGCGGACAGCTTTACAGCAACAGAGGAGAAAGGCCTGATTGCCTCAGGGATAGGAGTGGTTTTGGCCCCATCATTCGCAGACTCTTTCTCTAAAAGCTGCAACATCCTGTGTGCCTTAGCAAGGACTGGCAAAAACAGATCAGAGGGAAAGTCTCTACAGGGGAGTGACCACCTCAATCTCCTCATCACAGAGAGCCCTCTCTGCCCCTTCTCCCTCCCTTTGAGAAAACTCTGGCCCTGAGGGAACCTCTTTCCCTGGCCCCACATCCAACTCCCCCCCTCAGAAGAAACACGTCACTCACTGCCTAGTCTGGACCTGCAGGTCACTGGACGTCATCCTACAGGGACAAGAATGACAAGAAGAGAAAGAGCTCGATGAGGAGAAGGACTCTTAGACTTTTTGTGCTTTCTACGTCTCTTTTGCTTCTTACAAAATGAAAAATGCCCCCCTTCAATAATAACCTAAGGTGGAAGAGAATGTGAATGAATGGCCTCCGTGAGTTCCTGAAAAATGAATGACCACAACCGGGGGGGGGGGGAAACTGGGACATTCCCCTGCAGGTGGGAGCACCCCTTTCTGGCCATCCAAAACAGAAAGGCCTACCAGGTCTTGGGAAGGCAAAAAGGACTTGGAAGCAGTAGCCAAAGACTCATGCGAGTCAGATATCTCTCCCGCACTCCATGAGCTGAAAAATCAAAAGATTCCATTGTCCACACCAACCTCTATGCGTGTGAAAGGACCAACTTTGGGTTAACAGCAAATCAGGGATAAGGTGCCCCCAAACAACCCCTACTGGGAACAGGGGCAAGTAGAAGGAACAGTCAAAAGGTTTAAGAGTGAAATCTGGAGAAAGAACCCTCAAGCAAACCCTACGGGAGACAGGGGCAAATGAAAGCTGGCACCCACTGAAAAGATGACGGATAGGAGCCCTCGGAATGAGAAAGCCCGTCTACCCCAGTGGGGCAACCACTGCACAGGGCAGAGGTAAGGCACTCCTGCCTCTTAGCTGCTTGACAGGAAGCAACCCGACAGAAACCAGCCTCTCTCCCCAGAGCCCACAAGCAGACCCACCTCTTAGCAGACCTGAATGCAGCTGATTCCAAGCCCCCAGAGGGGAGGGACAGAATGGGCCCAACAAGATCCTCCCTTGGGGCAACTGCATGCCGCAAGGCTGCCTCCCAAAGGAATGCAAAGGCCCACTGACAGCAACACCAGGGACCCATAAACCCCCCTCTTCCCAAGGAAGCGGTGCATGGTTAGTAGAAAGGATGCCTCAAGTTGAAAAAACCCTTCCAAAGAGGACAAGTCAGGCCAAAAAAGCAAAATGGTGTTCCTGTCAAAAAGAAGCAATCCAAAACTGCCGTCCCGCCAAAATCATGGTAAGCACTAGGGCAAGGAAACCCGAGGGCTGGAAGCCAGGGAGCTTCAAACACCCTGCACAGCTCTCCCTTGCCCTGCAAAGGATCCCAGCAGCAACAGAAAAAGGAAAAGGAGGGAAATCCCCCCAACACCTGCACGCCCTCCTCCCCATACCCTTAAAATCAAAAGAAGAAAAGAAAAGAGAGAAAAAAGGCCTAAAAAAACCTGGGGACACAAGCACACCAAGAATAAGGGAAGGAACTCTCACATGCTGACAAACAGGAGAGGAGAACTCACAGAAAAAAGCAATTCCTAAAACTTCACAGTGGAAAAGGCTGCAGAGCAAGCCAAACACACATCCTCTCTCACCCACAGTTGGTGGGAGCGATGGCTCCTCCTCCTGAAGAGGAAGCAGAAAATTGGAATAGATCCGGCCTATCACTCCCAGAGGGTAGAGCATGCTTGTCAACAGAGTGCTAAAAGCAATCTAGAGTCAGGGCCGAGCAGTGAGGTGGCCAGGTTTGCTGATGATACTAAATTGTTCATGGTTGTTAAAACAAAAACAGATTGCGAAGAGCTTCAAAGACCCTCTTCAAACTGAGTGATATGGGCAGAAAAATAGCAAATGTAATTCAATGTAAACAAGGATAAAGTGATGCACATTGGAGCAAAAAACGTTAATTTCACAAATAAGCTCATGTGGTCTGAACTGGTGATGACTGACAAAGAATGAGACCTTTGGCTCCTAGTGGATAGCTTGATGAAGATGTCAACCCAGTGTGTGGCAGCTGTGAAAAAAGGTGCATTCTATGCTAGGTATCATCAGGAAAGGAAAATAAAACTGCCAATATCATAATGCCATTATACAAATCTATAGTGTGACCACACTTTGAATACTATGTACAGTTCTGGTTGCCATGCAGCAGAAGGGATATTGTGGAGCTGGAAACGGTACAGAAAAAAGCAAGCAAAATGATCAACGGGACGGAGAAACTTTCTTAATGAAAAAAGGTTACAACATTTGGTGCTCTGAGTTCTGTGAAAAGGCAAGTATGAGGAGACATTACAAAGATGTATACAGTTATGCATTGTGTGAAGAAAGTGGACAGAGAAAAGTTTTTTCCCCTCTCATATAACGCTAGAAAGGGATATTCAATAAAGTTGGATGTTGGAAAATTCAGGATATACAAAAGAAAGTTACTTAAGTGTGCAGGAGAACTTTCAGAAGCATTGTTCAAAGACCCAAAGAAGATGTTATATAGAAGTGTAACCTCTTCTTGAGTCTGGCCTGGAGATATGGTTAGGATATTGAGAGTGGCAAGTCAATCTCATTCTAGTGGATTCATTCATGGTTCAAAGTAATATAGATCCCATCTGACCATCCACAGAATTTAACCACATAAATTAGAACTCCAGAAAGTAGAAGTGTAAAATGATCACTGTTTCCATCAAGACATTAGACAATTGGCATACCAAGGGGTTACATGCACACTATAGTACTTTATTGCCAGGCAAATGGCATTCGCATTCAGTAGAGTATGTCTAAGGGTTAAAAATGAGTACTGAAATGTGGAGAGAGCCAGCACAGTATCATGAACCTGAACTGAGGAACGCTGGGTTCAACCGTCCCTTCATCTGTGAAGCCACTGGGTAATCTTGGGCAACTCATTAACTTTTAGACAACCACCTTACAGATTTGTTACATGGATAAAACAGGGCAACCCAGTTAACACCACCCTCAGCTGCATCAAGGAATAACAAGGCAAAATGTGATAAATACAAATTAAACATTTAGAAATCTCTTCCAAGAATTTTTACTAGGTCACGAATACAATATGAATGCACTTCCCATCATCATCATAGTTGATTCAGAGCTTGAACAAGGCTACACACTAAGCCCCCAAAGCCCCCAAATCAAACCTTCATCAAAATTTCTCCCTATAGTTCCCCCACCACCGACGATCCTCAAGGGGAAACTCCTGCAGAAGTTTTTGCTTAAGTTTACTGAAATGAGCATGTGTAAATTCCCAGCATATCCAGTTGAAGCGAACCTGAGAGCTCCAAACTAAAGGAAGGGTGAGGAAACAAATTCAGAATGCACAGTTTCAGTATAACCCCAGCCAGAATCACTCAACATGTAATGCCTGAGAAAAGGCTTTGAGCAAGGGGGCAGGGGAGAAAAGAAAGAAATGGGAGTCCACAATGAAACGGGGTGGTGTATGTTCGGGGCTATTTTATTTTATTTATTTAATTTATTAGTCACCCATCTAGCCGGCTATCCAGCCACTCTGGGCAACGTACAAAATAAAAACATACAAATACATTAAAACATTAAAAATCTCAACAATAATAATAAAACCAAACACACCCCAAAAGCCCGCCTGAAGAGCCAGGTCTTCAAGGCCCGGCGGAAGCTCATTATAGAGGGGGCATGGCGGAGATCATTTGGGAGGGAATTCCACAAAGTGGGGGCCATAATTGAAAAAGCCCTCTCCCTAGTTCTCACCAGTCTAGCTGTTTTAACTGGTGGGATAGAGAGAAGGCCTTTTGAGGCTGATCTTGTTGAGCGGCATCCCTGATGATGTTGGAGGAACTCCTTCAGATAGACTGGGCAGAAACCGTATAGGGTTTTAAAAGTCAGAACCAACACCTTGAATTGGGCCCAGAAAACAACCGGTAACCAGTGCAACTCCTTCAGCACTGGAGTGATGTGCTCTCGCCGGCGGCTGCCTTTAATCAGGCGAGCCGCCGCATTCTGTACCAGTTGCAGCTTCCGGACCATTTTCAAGGATAACCCCACGTAGAGCGCATTACAGTAGTCTAGGCAAGAGGAGACCAGGGCATGTACCACAGATGGGAGCAGATGGTTGGGAAGGTAAGGGCGCAGCCTTCGTATCGGATGGAGTTGATACAGCACCACCCAGCTCACAGCCGAGACCTGAGCCTCCATGGACAGCTGGGAGTCAAGAATGACCCCCAGGCTGCGGACCTGGTCTTTCAGGGGCAATTGTACCCCATTGAGTACCAGGTCAACATCCCCTAACCTTCCCTTGTCTCCTACAAACAGTACCTCGGTTTTGTCAGGGTTCAGCTTCAGCTTATTCCCTCCCATCCAGCCACTCACCGACTCCAGGCACTTGGATAGGGTTTCTACAGCCAACCTCGGTGAAGATTTGAATGAGAGATAGAGCTGTGTGTCATCCACATACTGGTGACACTGCAGCCCAAATCTTCTGATGATAGCCTCCAGCGGCTTTATATACATGTTGAACAGCATCGGGGAGAGGATGGAGCCTTGTGGCACCCCACAAGTGAGAGGTGAAGGATCCAAAACCTCATCCCCCAATGCCACTCTCTGGTACCTACCAGAGAGGAAGGAACGGAACCACTGTAATACAGTGCCCCCTATGCCTAGCCTCTTCAGGTGGTCCAGACGGATACTGTGGTCAACGGTATCAAAAGCCGCTGAGAGATTCAGGAGGACAAGGAAGGTGCATTCGCCCCTATCCAACGCCCTAATGAAACACCTAGATCTGCAGCACACAAGACTACAAAGGGAAGAAAGCTGAAGACACATTTAGGACTCAAAACTATAAACAGAAGTTTGAGCAGGGGTGACCAATACTGGCTTAGCTATGAGTATGGAGCATAGAAACCTGAAAAGGACACAAATAGTTTGGTTTCTCATACAGTGACATTCCCACCTTTTCTCAACCTGGTAACCAAGGGGACTATTATGATTTTATTTCATGTATGAATGGCTTCCCACAAAACATCCCAAAGCAATTCAGCAACAAAAATATCAACACTAAAACACATACAAAAAAACATTTGTATGTCCAGTACAGATACAGGCTAGGATAAAGATCTCTACTTAAAAAAATTTGATGGAAACAAGAAGATATTCAACAGATGCCAAAAATATAATACAGTGCCTGTCTGATAATGTAATGGGAGGGAGTTTCAAAAACTAGGTGCTGTCACATTAAAGGTCCAATTCCTACACTGTATGGAACAGGGCTTCTGATGAAATGGTATCTGAAGGAGGCTCTCTCCTGCAAACGCAGTGATCGGTTGAGTATGTAAGAGATGAGACAATCTTTTAGGTATCCTCATTCCAAGCCGTATAGGGCTTTGTATACTAGTATTGGCATTATGAACTTTGCCTGGTACCTAAATGGCAGTCAGGAAATCACTTGGGGTTTCTGTTTACCCTAACTTTATTACTGAGACAAAATCCCACCCCCAAAATGAACGCTGGCATCTATTCAGTTAATTATCAGTAGGACTCTATGTATTAAGGGGAAAAGATCTAGGTTAGGTACCAAATGAAACTCTGCCAACAGCTAATCTCTATCAAGCTCTCTAATTGAGTTAGCATATACTTCTCAATAACTGGACCAAAAAAGATGCAGCTATTAATATGGGGCAAAATAGTTATTAGAATCTTCCTAGATCAAAACAGACACATATACTTAATCAGGAATTTACATTTACTACTATAAAGAACAAAGAACTAGAAATAAGGAAATAAACAGCAACTCATTCTAGATCCATACACTGACCCTAACTGAACCAATAAGCAATATGTGTACTTTTGCAAATCTTTGGGTTTATCCAAGCCTCCCTCTTATGTGTGGGTGGTGCCATTTTTGGCTACATAACCAATGACACTCAAGTCTGAACATCAGAAATAGAGGATATACGGCAGAGTATGCCTGAGCTGGTCATATCCATTGCACATTCACTGTGTGAGGTGAAAAAAATCAATAATGGTATCTACCTGCCCCCTTGCCCTTTGTAAGACACTAAGCTTGGAGAGTTTGGGGCTACATGTAATCATCAGGCTGTATTGAAACAGTCCACTCAGAATATATTTCTAAAGTATCTTTGGGGTTTGTGGAGCATCAAAGTATACAGACTAATTTTGCCAATCAGCTTTACAGAACCATTTAGAAAGATGATTGTTCCAAGCTGAACTTGGAGTCACAATAATCTGCGAATCAAAGGCACAGTTCTTATCCCTACACACACACACAATTAACTATCATGTTAATGATAACTTTCTAATAACTCTAATGATAATTCTCAAATGTTAACTCTCAACATTTCCAGTATAAAAAACGGCTTGAGTTCCCTTTTTAATTATTTATCCCACAATTAAATATATGCTAAAAAACAGAGACTGTTTTTAAAAAACGAAGCAACAAATAAATGTGAAACTATTTTTATCCGAAGCATCTGATACTCAGAAGACACTTAAACAGGTAGGAAAAACTCCAAAAACCACAGCTTCGTAGTACCTTTACTGGGATGACCAAATACAGTGCCTTGCAAAAGTAATCAGACCCCTGACCAATGCTCTCATATTATTGAATTACAAATGGTACATTGTAATTTTGTTCTGTATGATATTTTATTTTGAAACACTGAAACACAAAATCAATTATTGTAAGGTGACATTGGTTTTATGGTGGGAAATGTTAGAAAGAAACATAAAAAACTGAAATAGGTTGCTTGCATAAGTATTCAGCCCCTGTGCTATGGAAGCTCCCAGTTTACACAGATGAAATTGCCCTATTGAGGACACCATTACCTTACCATTGGCTACCTATGAATCAGTAAAGTTGCTGTCAGGTTATCAAGATAAAAATCTCACTGCTGAAAGCTCATTGGTCAGGCTATGAATCTGAAGGAAAATGAAGACCAAAGAGCATTCTATAGAAGTGAGAGAGAATGTAATACAAATGCATAGATCAGGAAAAGGGTACAAACTAATATCCAAGTGTTTGGATATTCCAGTGAGCACAGATGGATCAATAATCAGGGAGTGAAAGCTGCATCACACCACCCTGGCACTGCCAAGGAAAGGCTGTCCCTCAGAACTCAGAACTCAAACAAGAAGGAGACTTGTGAAAGAAGCCACAGAGAGGCCAACAATCACTTGGAAGGAGCTTCAAAGTTCAGTGGCCGGGAGTAGAGTAATGGTGCACCAGTCAACCATATCATGAGCTCTGCATAACACTGGCCTGTACAGCAGGGTGGCAAGAAAGAAGCCGTTACTTAAAAAGGACCATCTGAAAGCACGTCTGGAGTTTGTCAGAAAGCATGAGAGTGCCCCAGCTGCGATGTGGTCAGATGAGACCAAGATAGAGCTTTTTGGCCAAAACTCAAAGCGCTATGTGTGGAGCAAACCTAACACTGCCCATGCCTCAAGACACACCATCCCTACAGTGAAGTATGGTGGTGGCAGCACCATGCTGTGGGGATGCTTCTCATCAGTAGAGACTGGGCATCTTGTTAAAATCAAAGGAAGAATGGATGGAGCCCAATACAGGGAAATACTGCAAGAGAACCTGCTTCAGTCCACTAAAAAACTGAACTTGGGAGGAAATTCACTTTTCAGTAGGACAATGATCCCAAGCACAAGGTCAAAGCAATACTGGAGTGGCTCAAGAACAAAAAGGTGCATGTCCTACAGTGGTCCAGTCAAAGTCCTGATCTCAAGCCCATTGAGAATCTGTGGCGCTCTTTCAAAACTGAGGTCCACAAGCAACATCCAACCAACCAGAATGACCGGGAACAAATCTGCCAAGAAGCATGGGCCAAAATCCCTCTGACACTGTGTGTAAAGATGGTACATACCTACCCCCAGAGACCTAAAGCTGTTACTGCAGCAAAAGGTGGCTCTACCAAATTTTGATGTTTAAGGGTTGAATACTTATGCAAGCAATATGTTTCAGTTTTTTATGTTTCTTACAAACATTTCCCAACATAAAACCAATGTCACCTTACAATAATTGATTTTGAGTTTATGTTTCATAATAAAATATCATACAGAATAAAATTACAATGTACCATTTGTAATTCAGTAATATGAGAGCACTGGTCAGAGGCCTGATTACTTTTGCAAGGCGCTGTATCACAGAAGCATAGGTAAGCTTTCGAGTTCTCCAGAACTCTTTATCAGGCAAGATGTCACAGAAAGCAAGGAGTGAGGGGGACAAGGGAGAAAAATTAAAGACCCCTGCCCTTCCTGGCTCATTAAATGCGCCAGAGAGGGACTGGCTGAGTGGGTGAAGGGAGTGATCAATGCCTCCTTACAACAAGGCAGAGTTCCAGTGTGCCTAAAATAGGCAGTTGTAAGGCCTTTGTTGAAAAAGCCCTCCCTGGATCCCTCCATAATGGATAATAATCGGCCAGTGTCCAATATCCCATTTTCGGGCAAGGTAATAGAGCGTGTAGTGGCCTCCCAGTTCCAGGGATTCCTGGATGAAACGGAGTATCTAGATCCATTTCAGTCTGGTTTCAGGCCTGGTTATGGGACGGAGACGGCTTTGGTCGCCTTGGTGGATGACCTACGCAGAGAACTGGACAGGGGGAGTGTGTCCCTGTTGGTTCTGCTGGACCTCTCAGTGACCATGGTATCCTTCTGGGCCACCTTGCTGGGATGGGACTTGGGGGCACTGTTTTACTGTGGCTCTGTTCCTTCCTGAAGGGACGAACCCAGAAAGTGGTGCTGGGGGATTCCTGTTCAACTCCTTGGCCATTGGCCTGTGGGGTCCCTCAGCACTCAGTTTTGTCCCCCATGCTATTTAACATCTACATGAAACCACTGGGAGAGGTTGTCCGGGGGTTTGGGGTTTGGTGCCATCTGTATGCTGATGACACCCAACTCTACTTCTCCTTTCCACCTAACTCCAAGGAAGCTGTCTTGGTTTTAAACCGGTGTCTGTCATCAGTGGTGGACTGGATGAGGGCGAACAAATTGAAGCTTAATCCAGACAAGACAGAGGTGCTCCTGGTCAGTCGAAAGGCAAATCAGGGAAATAGGGATTCAGCCTGTGCTGGATGGGGTTACACTCCCCCTGAAGATGCAGGTTCGCAGTTTGGGTGTGCTCCTGGACTCAGCTTTAAATTTGGAGGCCCAGGTTTCTGCGGTGGCCAGGAGTGTTTTGCACAATTAAGATTAGTGCGCCAACTGCACCCGTTCCTTGAGCCATCTGATCTGGCCACGGTGACACATGCCTTAGTTACATCCCGTTTAGATTACTGTAACGTGCTCTACGTGGGGCTGCTTCTGAAGACTGTTCGGAAACTTCAGTTGGTGCAACGTGCTGCAGCCAGAATGTTAACTGGGGCTGGTTACAGGGACCATACAACTCCCCTGTTACAAAAGCTCCACTGGTTGCCGCTCTGTTTCCGGACACAATTCAAAGTGCTCGTGATGACCTATAAAGCCCTATATGGCTTAGGTCCAGGCTATGTGTCAGACCGTATCTCCCTATATGAGCCTGCCCGGGCCCCGAGATCCTCAGAAGAGGCCCTTCTCTCAATACCTACGTCCTCACAAGAACGACTAGTGGGGACGCGAGATAGGGCCTTTTCGGTGGCTGCCCCGAGGCTTTGGAACTCCCTTCCTAGGGAAGCAAGAATGGCCCCCTCCTTGCAATCCTTCCATCGGGAAGCAAAGACTTTTTTATTTCAACAAGCCTTTGGAACTGAAAGCTGTTAAGGACAGGTCTTGAAGGGTGCTGCACTGCTGTTGCCTAATTGTATTATTTTAAACTGAGTTTGAATTATTTTAACTGTATGCATGAATGGTTTTAATACTGTAAATTGTTTAATTTGATTTTAATCTAGACTTTTTTATGTTTTTAATTATATGTGTGCTTTTATCTGGAAGCCGCCGTGAGTTCCAGTTTTGGAAAAAGGGCGGGGTAAAAATAATCATAATAAATAAATATGTAAATAAATAAGTAAGTACAAAAATTAGGCTTGTTGAGCAAGTTCGAAAATGCCTGCAGGCTGAAGACACTGCTTCAGTAGATGGAACTCCATTTAGCCATGGTTGATAGACACATCTTCCATGAGTTTGTCTAAGCCTTCCCAAAAACCACTGCAATATCTTACCATAGTGATTAAAATAATTCAATTTTGTGTTTTGCAGAACCAAAAAGGAAATCAACCCAAAATTACAGATCAACAACAGCAACATTCCAACTCAGCACAGAGTCCATTTCATTACAGCTTCTCTACCCGTTCTTCAGTCCAATTTCTCGAAGACAAAGGTGAATTTTTAAAATCAATTATACAATCATAGAATAGTAGAGTTGGAAGGGGCCTACAAGGTCATTGAGTCCAACCCCCTACTCAACGCAGGAATCCAACTTAAAGCGTTATTCATTGGCTGTGTTTGCTTTAGTGCGATGTCCATGAGCAAAAACAAATTGTATGATTTACCCTGGCCTTTGACACATGAGAGAGAGATATTTTAGGACCTTCACTGGTTTGTTTTACAATATTTTTAATATTGTGTTTTATATTGTTGTGACCTGGGATTGTGATTTACACTAATTATGGTTAAAAAAGCCAGTTTCATAATGCATAAACTCAAAACAAGCCAAGTTTAAGTGAAATATGCTTCCTCCAAACCACACTTGGTGTCACAAAAGTGGAAAAACCTATGTTTGCAGAAGCATATATGTCTGCAAAATAAAAGAAGAAAATTAAAAGTCTAAATATGCCTCCAAAAGGAGCCATGCTCAGCGACATGTTGAGGTTATAAAAAAACCAAAGGAAAATGAAGGTGCAAGAAGGAAGGTAATTGGTCAGAATGAGTACCCAGCAGCTTATATTCCGCAGAGGGCATTAGGGTCATGAGAACATGAGAAGAACCTGCTGGATCAAGCCAGTGGCCCATGTAGTCCAGCATCCTGTTCTCACAGTGGTCAACTATATGACAATCGTCAGGGAAAAGCCATGTGATGATTTTTTTTTAAGTCATGCACTTTACCAGAAAATTTCAGAAAATGGGGAAGAGAAGTCAGTTATTTTTACTTTTTCCCTTCCTGAAATCCTCTCACACTAGTCAGGCACCCATTTCAGGCTGGCCGGCAGGCACTCTCAACAGGTACACTCTTGTTATTGGCTGGGGATACGCTACAACATTTTGTTGCAGATCCCCAAATTTGCTTTTTAAGCTGCTTTGAACACCTGGCAAGACAGAAAGGAGAGATGAAAATGTTTTAAAATAGTGTAAAAGTTAAAAGCTTAACAGCCCCTGTAACAGCTTAGGACCCATTTACTTATAGGGTCACCTTACCCCATATATGCCCGCTCGACTGCTTTGAACTCACACTGTTACAGGTGCCACATAATATTTGTTCTGCGCTTGTATGAAATTGATCTTTTCATGCGGCAACACTTACCCTTTGGAACTCCCTGCCTATTCGTATCAGGCAGGCACCTTTGCTGAATTCTTTTTGGCACCTGCTTAAAACATTTTTGTTTAGGCAAGCCTACCCAGACATGTAGAGGTTATATGTGTTTTAATCTGTTTTAGCTAGTTGTTGATGTTACTTTTTGAATGTTTTTAAATACCTGTTCAATTATCTTTTACTGATAAAAGTACTTAGAGGCTTTATTACAATCAAATTTATTACAGCTTACAGTAATAACTCTTAGAGAATTTATTATAATCATTTTTTTTTAAAAAAGCATTATGCAAAGCTTTCACAGAAAAGTGGACTTTAAAGTGGGATGAGAAGCAGAAGAGAAGGATAATATCATTTAGGTGTTCCAGCATATGGGAAGGAACAAGGAGCTCTTCATAGCCTATGCAGTCTGATTCTACCCTCTATTTCCTGTTTATTATTTTTTAACAAGTTGCCAATCCACAGTTTCATGAGGCACTCTATACTGGGGGATATCACTGATCTAGCTCACTCTACATAGAAGCAACCACAGTAAGCATTACGTCTCAGAAAATGATTGCCATAAAATCCTTAATTGCCGTATCTCATAACTCAGCCCAGCAACACATATCTAGAAGTAAACCACCTCTACTGAAGTTCAATTATTCTACAAGAACAAACTTTACTCATAACTCTGCTTAAAGTATAATAATAATAATAATAATAAATTTAATTTTTGTGTCGCCTATCTGGCCGAAGCCACTCTAGGCGACGTACACATTAAAATTCGATAAAATACAATATAAATACAAAATAAAATACAATGCAGTCAACACTAATGCAGCAGTAAAAACAATGTAGGGCAATCAATAGACAATTATAAACAATCACAGAAAAATTAGCCCACCCCGGAGATCCCAAAGGCCTGTCCAAAGAGCCAGGTTTTTAAGGCTCGGCGAAATGTATCCAGGGAAGGGGCATGGCGAAGATCGAACGGGAGTTCCAGAGAGTGGGGGCTGCCACTGAAAATGCCCTCTCTCTAGTCCCCACCAACCTAGCTGTTTTCGTTGGTGGGACTGAGAGAAGGCCCTGCGTGGCTGATCTAGTCGGGCGGCTTAATTGGTGGTACTGGAGGTGCTCCTTCAGGTAAACTGGGCCGAGACCGTATAGGGATTTAAAGGTTAACACCAACACCTTGATTTGGGCCCAGAAAACAACTGGAAGCCAATGTAGATGAAATAACACTGGCATGATGTGATCGCGGCGGCGGCTGTTTGTAAGCAACCGAGCCACCGCATTCTGCACCAGTTGCAGCTTCCGGACCATTTTGAAGGATAACCCCACGTAGAGCGCATTGCAGTAGTCTAATCGAGAGGTGACCAGGGCATGTACTACCAGTGGGAGCTGATGAATAGGGAGGTAGGGTTGCAGCCTCCGTATGAGGTGTAGTTGATACCAAGCTGCCCGGCTCACTGCCGAAATCTGAGCCTCTCACAGCTGTAATAACAGAGTGGAATCTGCAGCATGCATGGCCAGCCTTGTCAGTGGTGTTGGGTGACAGATTTTGGACACCACTGAAAGAAGCAGTGAATTGTCAATATACTTGTTATTACTGTAATCTATCAAGGAGTTTAAGATTTTACTTTTCTTCCTCATGTGCCAAAATAGCTTAGACTGGCTCTGTTAAAACTATATAATATTTTAAAAATAATCCACAGATAAGACTAGGGGCTCGCAAAGGGAATAGACAACCTGCTACTTCGCTCATTTATATAGTACCCCAATTCAGCTCATTGCTAAACATTTTTTAAAAATTCCATATTGCAATGTGGGACCATTATACAACTTGAGACCAAGATACCTGACAGATCATATCACCTCTTATATATGCAATTGATCTCTGCGCTCTGTAGGTGAGGGCCTCCTGCAGATACCATTTTATCAGGAGGCCCATTCCACACAATGTAGGAATCAGGCCTTTAGTGTTGTGGCATCTACTCTTCCGAATTCCCTCCCATTGATTAGACAGGCACAACCACTGCTGACTTTTCAGCACCTACTGAAGACCTCCTTCTTCCAACAAGCCTTTTAAGTGGACAGCTTTCCCAGAGTGCCTCTGTATTGGAACTGTTTTTAGAGGTTTTATCGTTAGTATGTTTGCCGCCCTCGACTCCCTTGAAAGGAAGGAATATAAATTTTAATAATAGGAAGAAGCAAATGCTTGATTTGCAATAACGTTTCCCATACAATTCTTCTCTAAAAAAATTCTCACTAGTGTCCTGATATGTAAACCCTGACTTATTATGGACCATATCTCTGAAAGGACCAGGGCTAACAATAGTTACAAAACAGGGTATGACTTTGGGTTGGATCCAGACTTAGTCATGCCGAGCACAGACCCCATCATATAGGGCAGGGCACACCTTCGATTTGGTTTTTGCTCCAGATGGAGGAAAGGGTGGTCTGGAGATGGAGGAGTGGATGCCCCCCACTGTCGTGGTCAGACCACTTCCTGGTGAAGTTTAGACTTATGGCTCCAATCCTCCCTGCAGTGATGGAGGACAGATTAAAACGGCCTGCACCCAGAGACTAATGGAATCCACTGGATTTCTGAATGCCCTGAGGAAGTTTCCAGTAGACAGAGCAGGTGACCCTATTGAAGCCCTTGTTATGTTGTGGAACAAGATGCGTCGGGCTCAACATGGTTGCCCCTGAGCGCCCTCTCCAGCATTGTGCAGCCTGGTTTGCACCTTGGTACACCAGTGAACAAAAAGTAATGAAGCAGGCTGGACAACAGCTAGAGCACAAGTGGCTAAAGATGCTCTATGAGATTGATCGGGCACGAGTAAAACATCATAACCAGACCCGTGTGGCAGTGATGGCAAATACTCTCACATGAAACAAATTATCTTGACCCATTCCAGTCTGGGTTCAGGTCTGGATATGCGACTGAATCGGCCTTGATCGCCCTGATGGATGTCCATTATCAGGAGAAGGACAGGGGGAGTGTGAGCCTGTTATTCTTAATTGATCTCTCAGCAGCTTTTGATACCATTGACCACAGTATCCTTCTGAGCCAACTTGGTGAGATGGGTATCGGCAGCACTGTTTTACAATGTTTCCAATGCTACCTTCAGGGTCATTTTCAGAGAACAGCACTAGGTGATTGTCTTTCAGCTCCCTGGCAGTTGTGCTGTAGAGTACCACAGGTTACGATCTTGTCCACAATGCTGTTTAACATTTATATAAAGCCCTTGGGTGTGGTCATCAGGAGATCTGGGGTGAGGTGTCAGCAGTACGCTAATGATACCCAGCTCTATTTCTCTGTAACATCTGAATCAGGAAAGGACATGTAAGCCTGGACCAGTGCCTGGAGTTGGTGGTGGGCTGGATGAGGGCCAAAAAACTGAGTTTGAATCCTAGCAAGACAGAAGTGCTGGTGGGTCGGTGGTTCCCAAGTTCAGACAATTGGTCAGTTGCTTGTTTTGGATGGGGTCATACTCCCTCTGAAAGAGCAGGTTCATAGTCTGGGGTTGCTCCATCTTTGTCACTAGAGGTGACCTCAGCGGCTAGGAGTGCCTTTTACCAGCTTCAACTGGTAAGACAGCTGCAGCCATTTCTGGCCTAGGATAGCCTAACCACTGTTCTCCTTGCAGAAGTAACCCCCAGGTTAGATTACTATAATACGCTCTATATGAGGCTGTCCTTCAGGTTGGTCCAAAAGCTGCAGCTGGTACAAACTGCGGTAGCGCAACTGCACACTGGGGCAGGGTATTGCCAACATGTTGCTCCACTGAAGAAAGAATTGCACTGGCTGCCCATTAGTTACCGGGCCAAATTCAAGGTTCTAGTTTTTGTGTACAAAGTCAGATAAAGCTTAGGACCAGGATACCTGAAAGATCATCCTTACCCCTTATATACCTAAGCAATCACTACACTCTGCAGATGAGGGCCTCCTGCTGATACCATCTTATCAGGAGGCCCATTCCACACAACACAGGTAACGAAACTTTTCTGTTGTGGCACTGACATTTTGGAATTCCCTCCCTTAAATATTAGACAGGCACCATTTCTTTTATCTTCTTCTACAAGTCTTTTAAGTAGAGACCTTAAGGCGGGTCAGAGGAGACATGATAGAAGTGTATAAAATTATGCATGGCACTGAGAAAGTGGATAGAGAAAAGTTCTTCTTCCTCTCTCATAATACTAGAACTCGTGGACATTCAAAGAAGCTGAATGTTGGAAGATTCAGGACAGACAAAAGGAAGTACTTCTTTACTCAGCGCATAGTTAAACTATGGAATTTGCTCCCACAAGATGCAGTAATGGCCACCAGCTTGGATGGCTTTAAAAGAAGATTAGACAAATTCATGGAGGACAGGGCTATCAATGGCTACTAGCCATGATGGCTGTGCTGTGCCACCCTAGTCAGAGGCAGCATTCTTCTGAAAACCAGTTGCTGGAAGCCTCAGGAGGGGAGAGTGTTCTTGCACTCGGGTCCTGCTTGCGGGCTTCCCCCAGGCACCTGGTTGGTCACTGTGAGAACAGGATGCTGGACTAGATGGGCCAGCAGGCTCTTCTTATGTTCTTATCCCAGTCTGCATCTGACCTGGAATTGCTTTTTAAGATATTTTCAAAGTTTTTCAAAAAAGATTTTTTGTTTATTTTAATATGTTTTTAAATATGATTTTTAAATATGTTTTAAAATCTTTTGTTTAAAGTGATTTTTAAAGTGCTTTTAATGTTTTTGTTTGCAGCCCTGGGCTCCTTCTGGGAGGAAGGGCAGGATATAAATCTAATTAAATAAATAAATAAATAAATAAATAAATAAAAACATGGAGCAAATTAAATTCTCCTCCATTCCTACTTACAAATGCATTTTAACAGTGGGTTCTTCTTAACACGATAAAGTAAACAATTTAGACTTAACAGGTTGAATACGCTGCCATAACATATAAGATTTCATAGCCATTGCATAATTTTCAGTACAGTGTTGCTCCACTTTACTATGTTTATCAATAATGTTTTACCTTAGTTAGAATACCACCAAACCACAAGTAGGGAGGTTTACAAGTTCTCTCTCAGTTTAATACAAAGCATTTACATTTTCTGTGGATTACCTGCCATCAAGAATCAACAAACGCAGCTAAATGTATGCCAAAAATACTACCGTAACTGATGCATTTAATGTACCATTCATATAAAATGGTTCATAAAATGGTTACATTTTGCAATATTTAGTTATAATTCCTTAGTCAGCCTTTACTAAACCATTTTTAAAACAGATCTGGGTTCTGAACTACCAGAGTAAAAATTTGGCAGAACACATGGGTAATTACAGTGATGACATAGCAAATCTCGACTCAGTACTAAACACACATACAACTCCATCTGAGTCAGTTCTCGATGTTCCCTCAGTGTCTTGTCTGAAGAATGTTAGTTCCAAGATGAAGGGAATGAGTGGGGGAAGATACCCAAATACAGAAGAGGCTATGCCAGTAAGGTAACATCTGTCAATTCCACCTCATCATGGGACTAAAATCCTGCACATGAGGGATCATCATGAATTAACTCCAAAATATTACTTATCTTGCTTTTTTCTTTTACTGCCCTTTTAAGAGTGCTATATAACCCAAGTAATTTATTAGCATATTAATAAAAAATATTACACAGTTACTCTAACCTACACAATTCATGTTTTGGGTACCAACATGGCCCATGATATTATTTTCTCCATAGATTTTCCTACAAATATATTTTCTCATACAATTATATTATACTTATTCTATTATACATGTGCAGTGATCCCATGCAAGTAAAGTAATGCTCAAGATTCTACAACAAAGGCTCTTACCATACATGGAGCGAGAAATGCCAGATATCCAAGCTGGATTTAGAAAGAGAAGAGGCACCAGAGATCATATCGCAAACATATGTTGGATAATGGAATGGACCAAGGAATTTTAGAAGGAAATCGCCCTGTGCTTTATAGATTACAGCAAAGCCTTTGATTGTGTAGATCATGAAAACTATGGAATGCTTTAAAAGAAATGGGGTGCCACAGCATCTGATTGTCCTGATGCACAACCTATACTCTGGACAAGAGGCTACTGTAAGTACAGAATATGCAGAAACCGATTGGTTCCTCATCTGAAAGGCTGTGAGATGGGGTGTATTTTATCACCCTATTTGTTTAATCTATAAGCAGAAGATATTATATGGAAAACGGGAATGGACCAAGATGAAGGAGGTGTGAAAATTGGAGGGAGAAATATCAATAATTTAAGATATGCCATACTGCTAGCAGAAACCAGTAATGATTTGAAATGAATACTGATGAAAGTTAAAGAAGAAAGCACAAAAGCAGGACTACAGCTGAATGTCAAAGACTAAAGTAATGACCACAGAAGATTTATGTAACTTTAAAGTTGACAATGAGGACATCGAACTTGTCAAGGATTATCAATATCTTGGCACAGTCATGAACCAAAATGGAGACAATAGTCAAGAAATCAGAAGAAGGCTAGGACTGGTGAGGGCAGCTATGAGAGAACTAGAAAGGGTCCTCAAATGTAAAGATGTATCACTGAACACTAAAGTCAGGATTATACAGACCATGGTATTCCCAATCTCTATGTATGGATGTGAAAGTTGGACAGTGAAAAAAGCGGGTAAGAGAAAAATCAACTCATCTGAAATGGGGTGTTGGAGGAGAGCTTTGCACATACCATGGACTGCGAAAAAGACAAATAATTGGGTGTTAGAACAAATTAAACCAGAACTATCACTAGAAGCTAAAATGATGAAACTGAGGTTATCATACTTTGGACACATAATGAGAAGACATGATTCACTAGAAAAGACAATAATGCTGGGGAAAACAGAAGGGAGTAGAAAAAGAGGAAGGCCAAACAAGGGATGGATTGATTCCATAAAGGAAGCCACAAACCTGAACTTAGAAGATCTGAACATGGTGGTTTATAACAGATGCTATTGGAGGTTACTGATCCATAAATTGTAATCGACGTGAAGGCATATAACAACAACAAACACATATATTCTTATCTTCTAGAATGAAATGATATGTTTTACAAATGGAAGATGAATGCATGCTGCTTATAAAAAAACGCTCTGTTTCTACTCTTGGAGCACTGTCATACAAATGTATTTTGCCTCCACACATAAATCCTTCACACAAGCTACGATTAAACCAGGAAGTGTCTAACAAACCATAGTAACTCATTTCACTCAAATTAAGAAACTATGGTTTCCAGCTTCAGAACAACAGCCAGGGTCTTAAACCAGCTTTATGCCATGGCTTAAGAACCTAGCGTGTTCCAAAGCTGGTAACCATATTTTCCCAGATCAAATGAAATGGGACACTATGGTTCACTGGACACTTTCTGTTTAATTGTAGTTTGCCACAAAGAGAGGAGAAATGGGGCTGTGTGCAAGACTGGCCCTAGGATAAATAAGGCTTTGGGTAAGGAGTGTCTTCGGCACACACACCCTTGTGTTCACCTTTGCAGGACCACCCAGAGGGTTTATGGGGCCAGGTGCAGGTATGATGTTGGGGGCCCTGTGTTTAAAAAAGTTGGGGGCCACATGCAATAATTACTGCATGCATGGACTACATGTGAGAATTCTCACCTGCAGCTCCTCCTTGCCCTGAGATCAAGCAGAATGACAGATCTGCTTCCTTTTTTCTTACATAGGGATACAGGAATAAGGATCGGGTTGTGCTTCTCCTGAGTACCTACTCAAAATTCCAACCTCCTTCTGGCGAAGATTCTTTCTGCTGCTTGGGGCTCAGTCTCATAGGTCTTCTGGTTCTGGCCTGTTGCTGGCCTTCTCCACTACTCAAGAAGGACCCCTCCCTCAAGGCCTGGCCTAGCACCACGCCTACACCTTTCCCTGTGATAACTGCCACTGAAAATTACACTCCAGTGCCACCTGGCCTGGACGTCTTAGGCGGCGTTCACTCACTCACTCCTGAACTCTTTCCTCAGCAGGCCTGGAGTTCTTTCTATGCCAAGAAAAAGCCACCTGCTCTGCCACAGAATCCCTCCTTAAAGCCTTCCCTGTTTTGTAGTCGTTCCTATCTTTTCGTAAATATTCTTTATTTCAGAATATCCATTACTTTTATCTTTAAAAATAATAAAGAAAAATTATAAATAAAAAAGGTATCCAGTTGGTATCTTACAGCTTTCTTTTATTATTACTTATATATTGCTTATAGCCATTATAGTATTTGAACTACTCAGTAGCACTGCCTCAAAGTAAAGCTGTGTTCCACTGATTTCCACCCAGCACAAATGACACCAAAGTAGAAACTAAAAAAGGAACATACTATTAAAGCTAGCTAAAGGAAGATCATTTTTGTAGTTGGTACCCATATAGCCTTGGGGGGGGGGAAGGTTACAGACACTTGCTCTCTACCACTCTAGCTCACAGTACATTAAAAAACACATCCACTGAGCTCAGCTTAGGGGACCCTTCAGCTCGGCACATCCCTCAGCTTGACTTGGTGCCCTAAGCTCTTTGACTCCTAAGGCTGGCTGTGGCTAAGTGATCGGGCAAAAAGCTTGTGTATATTTCAGTTTAATAATCCAACAGTATTGTGCGAATGTGGACAATGGGTCCCCACGAGGGCATCTTATATTAGCAAGCGATTATATCATTAAATTATTTGACACTAACATGTCCATTAGTAGCCACTTGTATTTTTTTTAAAAAAACTTCCACCTTTCTTCTGTGCATCCAAGATGTTCTAACTAGATCTAGAAGAACCAGAATTGGCTTCACAGACATTGCTGCTCTGAAATTCACTGTTTTGTAATTGAGGTATATCAAAGAAAGATATTGCAATCATATTCAAGAGAAGCATATTCAGCATTACACTTAATTTATGGTATAATATCAAGTTTTGCTATGCCAACAGATTAGTGCTTCAAATGGGGTGTACTGATTGTTGTGCCAGTACAATATCATAGGTCATTTCTTTATTCAAGTGGTGGCAGACAGATATATCCATTTAAATATTTAAGACTGGCAGGTAAATATGATTCATTTCTGACAGTGATGTGATGATTAAGATTTCTTTTTCTGTACAACGATGTCTAAAATTACAAGTTTGATAGAATATGTACAAATAATACTTTAGCTGCTTTTCTAAGTCATCAGAAAATTGGCTGAGCATACTTTTAAGCTAAGGAATTATTTAGGCAGCAGCTACATTAACACTTTAGGGACACTACTGAAGAGGCACCAATTCCATAAAAGCACATAATAGCAGAATACATTTAACAGCTGGTATGTTTTAGAAATACAAAATAGTTCTTGCTTTTGTCTCTCTCAGCCTGTCAAGACCTATTAGTGCAGTCTACAAAAAACCTTGCTTTAAAATAAGAGATTACAAGTTTTTTGTTGGGTATTTTAAGTACTTTTGACAATATCTCTTATGGGCAGATCATTTTACTTTTGAAGAAGAAAGGGGAAAACCTATGTAAAATGGCAATTCTACATTAGTTCACATTCTGCTACTGAAGATTTAATAGCTAGTTAAAAATTAAGCAAGGACTACATCCCTAAAGATAGTCTTTCAAAGGCATCTCCCTTCAAATTTTACATGCAGAAGCATCGATTAAAGCATTACATCTAATCCATTTACAATTATTTCTGAAAATTTGTACAGGTACCACCCTGACTATAACCCTTATTTCTACTGACTTCAGTGGGACTGATGGACTAAGAATTGCACCCTTAGTAAAATTTAAAAAATACAAAGCTAGTTAATCGCTGAATTTAAAGTAATGAATGATGACTGAAAGAAAGCTGTATATGCCAGTAATTTTAATATAAAAAACAAGCAAAAAGGGATAAATATAATATAAAAGAAATTGCAAATGGTAATAAAAATCAAGTTCAAGGCATCTTTAAATTTCCTATGTTACATGACTTAAAGTTTTCTGAATTTAGTATGTCTAGCAATTTCCACAAACCAGAAGGTATCGGAGAGAAAAAGGAAGCTGCAGTTTTTTATAATGCTTTTGCAACTGAAACAGTTTAAGACAGATGCAATCTTGAATTCATTTATTTATGACGAGACCACCAACACCCCAGGTTTCAACTAAGAAACTAAAAATGTGGCTTCAAGGTTTCAGAGTAGAGTATGGTTTTGAAAATATATTTATTTGAGCCAGTATCCAAACAGCAATTAAACTACATATTAAGTCAAATACATTAAGTACAGACTATAATCTATATGTTAATACACACACACACGCACACCTATTTTCTTAAAAACACAATACTGGCTAGCATACTAAATAGCAATTAATCTTTAAACACTTCTAATCCATGTGTAAGTTGTGGAAGTCAGTCATAAGATCTTTTAAATTAAAGAAATTAGTGCATTTTGCTTTTAGCATTAGGTTCTGAACTGTATAATTGAACTCCATTAAACAAAAATTTAAAGCGTGGGCACGTGAAAGAAAACCTTACGTACTGTTCAGTTTCTCTCTCTCTCTCTCTCTCTCTCACACACACACACACACACACACACGTTACTTTTCTGGTTTGAAGCGTTTCTTAGAAAAAGGGCAGAAGATTAACACTTAAAGACGTTTCAATGCAAGACTTTTTATAAGCCAGGATGCTGCTATCTTAAAGTAAAAGAAAAATCAAACACTGCATTAAAAACAGCTCTAGAATTGTTTCCTTTCACTCTCAAACATAATCAGACACTAAAAAAATATTACAAGACAAAAACTGGAAAAAATCATAGTGAACCTCTCAGATGAGAAACTAATTGGTACTAAGTACACAATGGCTTACATTTAATCCTGTTAATAATCACACAAAAAAGAAATAAAAGACTCACTTTTCAGCCATCTCTCTGGACGACTGGGCTAAAATAACAGCATGACTAAATCTGACATTGACCCCTTGGCCCTGCTAGAAGTTTAAAGAATTCCTTTGAGTCTTCTGAGATCATTTCCTCCCACCACCACCCCCTGCTCAACAACTCCAAAAGAGTGGGCTAGTCCCATACATTTGACAGTCTTTTTGCAGAAAGGTAGAATAAAGGATGTCTACACAGAAACTTTGTTCTAGTTGTTGTAGTGACCGTTAACACTAGATTTAAAAACACAAGAGCAGGAGGAAACAGTACATTAGAATTTTTAATATAAAAATGTCCTGTATATAGTTCAGTCACTTCTACAACAGCCAGGAAAGCTCCTGAAAGTTGCAATAACTTGTCCTGAATAAGCAAGTCAAATTAAGCATCTATGATGAGGCACATTTTTAAAAGGCAACACTGGTTCATATGTAATGTTCTAACCTGTCACAGCAATCCTTTTTCAAATATGATGAATGGGATAATGCTATTTGAGATTACTTTCACATTTAAGGTTACAGCTTCTCACACCACATATATATATATATCACGTCACAAAGTCAGCAATTTATTTTTTTTAGCCCAACAGAAACAAACACTTGTACACAAAGTCCTATGAAGAAAGTGAAATCATTAGCGAAAGTTTACTTTTTTAAAAAGCAGTAGAAATGTGTAGTGTTCATAGCATGTTATGAAAACACTTGTTTTTCAGTCATTGATTAATCTACAGAATTATCACTACATCCATTTCAACATAGCAAAAATAGTTTTGAAAGTAAATTTTGTTTATCTGGAAACTGAGAAAAATAGCAATTCTTTCAACTGTATTTGATAGCTAGATACTGTGTGCCCCATTTCACCCTTCCCCCCCAAGTATGTCAATTCAGATGTCTGAAAGAGACGTGTCTAAGGGCTCTGCATTATAAAGAATTTAACTCATAACATTACACAAATTGGCAGCAATCCTCTTTACACGAGAATATTTTAACAACTCACATACTACAAATGTAAACTGATTTCTTTTCTCTGCTTCAGTGAACTGCCCTGAATGTTGTTCCTCATATCCTATCATTGTCTCCCTGAACAGTGTGCAGACCCTATCTAATCCTTTTAACTTTTTTTCTTCTGTTACGACAGAATTATAAATACATGTCAGAGTAACAGTAGACATTGGACAAATAAAATAATGACCACCAGGGCTAGATTACACAAGTTTTTTTTCTTCATTATTGTAATAGTGCATACCATCTAGAAGCATAATTTAATTGTCAAGAGACTGATCTACTTCAAAAGACCAAAGACAAAGTGCATGCAGAAATGCATTCAGGTGTGATTATAAATATTTTCAATCCAAGATATGGCAAACTGCTAGTTTTTATATTTAAAAAAAATGTATTAAGAAAATATTTGCTGACTGAGTATTTTCTGGTCTCTTTTTCCAATGAAAAAGTATGCATTCAGCAGGTTTCACCCCCTGCTGCACCCAAGGATGAGGGGGAGAAAGGAATACCTGCATTTAACCTCCCTCCCACAGATGACCAACAGATCACTGGATGTTTGCCCAGCTGAGAAAATAATAGTCCAGGAACACTGCATGTGTCCATTCATCCTCTGGTGTGGATATGGGTAAGACGTCTCCCAAAGCCCCATTTTACACATGAGGAGGAAAAGCAGGAGGACCGTCTACGCAGCACAGCCTTTTTCTAGGAATGGATTTAGGGACACTAAGTTTTACAGTGAGAAGCATTGTGCTGTCATAACTCTACATTAGCACAGCCACTCGTTTGAGAGAAGCACAATAAAAGGTCATATCTTTAGAAGGCTTGTGGTAGATTTTGCCATGCTTTCATTTTCCAGGATTTAATCAGATTGGCACTGCACAGGAGAATATAAGCCAGTCTGAACAATTTTTAAAAATGAGAAGAAAATTATCTCAGTAACACCTTCACCACTCTTTTGTTTCTCCCATTTTCAGCACTATAATCATGCCATATGCATAACTATGTGAGCATTCTGAAAAAAACATTCAACCAATATGGAATTGCCAAACTTTGCAAAGCACGAATAGAATGGTTGGAACTGAGTAAAATTCCGGTATATTTAGGTTAAAACTTAAACTCCATAGTCTGATGGCTTTGAGAGTGAAAACACTGCTTGGATGATCCATTTTGAATTGTTTAATGTTTTTAAAGGGGGGGTTAAAAATATAACATGGCAAGACCAACCAAATGTTGATTGTCAAGGAAAGGCTTGTAATAGACAAACACAAGAATATAAGAGTGAAATTGTTAAGTACTAATGACTTTTGATATACTAAAGAACAAAAATGTCACCAGAGATTGGGGAAGGGGAAGATATGAATATTTATTCCAGCTGCAAGTGTCCAGACCCCAATATTTAAATAAAGTAAGATCCAAGCCTATATTGAAGTTCTTTTTAGAAAGTACCAGTGTACAAACTAATTCATAGTTTTAACACCCTAATCATGGGTTTTTTTGAAATTAAGATCTGTTCCTTATGGTGGAACTTCTTTCCAAGTGTTTTAGATTTGAGGTGCCAGAATGCTTCTTTTAAAGACATGTTTCTATAACAGCTATTTGCAACAAAATGTATTTAATATTAATCTTTGAGAGAACTTTTCTTGGCCAACAGAACTAATTAGAACAACAACAAAATCATGAGGTGCATGCTGCAAGGCCTTTCAATTTGGGCTTTTATTTGATGACCAAAGTCAAGCAAATAGGAACCACATTTGGTTGTCTCTTTCATATAAATTTATAGCAGCCTTTACTCGCCAACAACCATTGGAATAAAAGCAGGAAAGGAAAGGAAATAAATACACAAACTCAAATGTCACCTCTTGTTGAAGATATCATCACAAATCTACTGCAGCAAGGCAGCCAAAGCACCGTAGATCAATGAATCAGGCCTTTTAACAAATGTAAATCTAATAATGCAGTAATATACCACGGTTTTAATTATTTTCTTCCACCTTATATTTCATGGCCTCTCATACAACATTATTTCATGTTTAGCATATTCAAGAGATTGAAATTCCAATCTTTTAACATCTCCTGTTCATTAAGAATAATGTCCTTGATTATTTTCATAGCATTTATACTTTTCATAGAGCCAGATTCCTCACTTTCCTTTTGCCACCATTTGCCTGGAATGCCAACAAACAAATTATCAAATTATGATGACTGTTAAAGTTTACCAATATAATTTAATCTTATATCACTGTGTCTTACTGACAGCTAAAGCAAATCTGCTGCATTGTTGGTATTATCTAGTTTTCTAAAGGGACAGTTGAGAACATCTGCACTCCTTTCAGTTGTTATACATTTTTATGCAAAAACAGACAAAATAGTTTCTCACCCAACCTCAAAGCTCAAACAACAATGCAAAGCTTCTTCCCAACATATAAGAAACATTAATAGATGGGGGATAAGGAACAAAGATCAAACTGATGAGAGAACTGGAAAAATTCTCTTTTAACTATCAACAAAATGACAAAAAAAGTGAAAAAGTCACCCAGAATATATGGCCATGTAAGCATGGGCACTCTTGCAGAAAACCTAGTCTGCAACCCAAAGCCATGGGAAATTTAAATTAGTTAAAGCCAAGGTCCACAATAGGCAGAGAAATCTGCACAGATAAAAGAGGCTGCAAAGGCTGCAGGTATACCTAGCCTAGATCTCCAGATATTTCAACACGAACTTTATTAGTTTTATTAATTTTTTTAAATAATCAAGAGATTCAAGTGTATCCACATTACACCCGTAAAGAAGATTAACTTTTTTCCTTTAATCAAATATCCATATGCATGTGCTGTTCCTAGCAAAGGGTAGGTGGATTCCCATTGCTTATTACAGCTCCAGGGTACACAGTGTTATAATAATTCATGCACAAAACTCTTCCTATGTTTAAATAACGTTAACGTTCCTGTAAACAAAAGAAGAAAGAAAAGTTAAAAATAAAGCACCAACTTTAAAATTAGTGTATTCTTCTCCATGAAAAGCAGAACATATTACATCATTCTAAAGTTATTCACCTATTCAACGGCACTGCAGTGCATGGACAGAAGTCATATTTTTTAACACCAACCTATGAATTTAATTTGGTGTAGCATGACTAACTTAATTTACCGTTCTGGAAAATTGTAACTTAATTTACTTATCCCTTTAATAAATATGTTAACATTGTCAAATGAAGATTTCATTTTGAATGTATGGGTTTAGAAATAAGAATATTCTATCTATTTTAAGAGTAAGTCAAGTGCTGGAATAAAAGATGATTCTTAAAAATAAGACATCTGTAACTGGTGTTCCTCGAAATACAAAGCCCTAACAATCACAAGGACAAAGTAGAGCTTTTTAATGGTAGAATGTTTACATGAAGTTTCACTGTACATACTGGAGGTACTAGTATATCTTAAGTAGCTATAATTCTCAGTGGTGGCCCCCAAATTATGGACTGATCTCCCTGACGAGGTGCGCCTAGCACCAACACTGTTATCTTTTCAGCGCCAGGTTAAGACTTTCCTCTTCTCCCAGGCATTTTAGCATGTGTTTTTAAATTGCTTTTTAAAAATGTGTTTTTAAATTTGTATATCTGTTTTTAATGTTTTTAATTGTTGTAAACCACCCAGAGAGCTTCAGCTATGGGGTGGTATACAAATGCAATAAATCAATAGTTGTCCAGTTAAATATTGTACCATTTGTTTTTACACACAGATTGCAATTATCTTACAAGTGGCCCTTAGACTATGATGCGCAAACTACAGATTTTTTTTAAGATGTACAGACAAGTATGCAATTACCTCAAAAGGCACAATTGGGCTTAAAGCTCTCTCTTGAATTAAAAATGCCATCTATTTTATAAGACAATTCAGCCTTCAGACAATAAAAAAAAATACTTTAGTAAGGTGAACATGTTCTGAAAAGGATCAAAATGTTTTGTGGCAGAGATCAGTCTCTCTCTAACTTAGTAAACAAACTGAAAGTGTGGGATTTTGACAAAGCAATAGCAAAATTTACTAAAATAGCTACTTTTTCTAATAGTGTAGCTTTTCTCAAAGTAACTTGATTGTAAAATCTGTAGCGTATTCTAGGTAGAACTGTATCCTAGGAACAATGCTCTAACTAGCTATTCCTGTTTTAAAGAAACTGAATGATTCGATTTCAGAAAATTTGCTGATGTAAAAATTTTCTACAGGGATTTTGGGATGAAGTCAACATACATAAATTTTATCTAATTTCTATTCCAGCAGAAGACAGCTCTTTTATTCTTCAGTTGGAAATAGAGTTTTAAGTATTTCTAATTAAAGGTTTTTTTTAAAAAGCCTCACATTATAGAGGAAACAGCATCTAAAAGTTTTTTCTACTGCATCAGTAGCATGAACAATTTTCTACATAGTTATACAAAGCGTTATTACTGAAATATCAATTCTACACTAGGTGTCTACAATTTTAAAGGGTCAAGAGTAGATTGTCACAGGAAAACAAAAAGATCGGCAAGGAAAAGATAATTTTTGACAAAAAAATTCCCAACATGCTGAAGTTCAGTTTTCTGCTTTTCACTTTGCTGGTAAATAGGGTTTATTTAAAGGATAGCTGCTCAGTGGAAGGCCTTTAAGTTGAGCACAACTTAATGCCAAAATATTAGCTCTTATGAGACTAACATTTCCCCAACATCTCCAAGTATACATGGTTAACTGTTTCTGTCATATCATCACCCGAAGTTTGATAGTTAAACATGAATAAAACAAATCCTTACAAAATCTACATTTTGTCTCCATAACACGGAGCATGCCTAACAGCTACCCTGCAGGTTGACTGAATACCATACATACAGTATGGCCTGTTATGTTCAGCAAAAGGTATTTATTAAACATATGTACCTGCCTTTAAAAACCTGCTTCCCTTTTAGAAGAATGTTTTTCTCTCATTAGATCATGATTAAACGTCTTCATAAATAGTGAGATGAACAGGCAGCATGGCCATCAGATGGAAAGTAAATTCATTCAAAACATAGCATAACAATTAAAGTAAATTCCATTTTAAAAACTGTCAATTTTGTAAACTAGTGGACAGCATGAAAAACTCTAAATCATATCTGTTTACATATAATCACTCACTGCCTACACAATTTGCTCTTTAAATTATCTCTCTCCTCCTCCTCCCCCTCCTTTGCAGTTCTCATTTCTAAAAAGCTAGTTCTGATGAAGGACTGGAAATGAAGCTCCTTGTAAACACTGTCGTACAAACAAACACTCAGATTCTGACCATTGTTGTATCTCTCCGTCAAAGGAGAAGTTTGTTAAAGGGCAATAGTACAAATCTCAACAAAAAAAGCTTATCACTTTAGTTGCTTATCACTTCTGGGGAAAGACTAATGCCAGACAGGGTTTAAAGCTAGTCACTTTCCAAATTAGCAGGTGGGAGGCAGAAATACTGGAAGAAATATTACTGGGACTGCCAACAGTGTCTGCACAATTGGAAGGACATGTAAACTAGTCAAAATACCTAAATCCATCCATTTCCAAAAATTATTAAATGCCAGCCAAAGCCAAAATGAAGGTTCCAACACGTCTCATTAGGTATTCAATCTGCTGAGCAGTTGCTCCAAAATGCAATGCAACTCAGCGCTCTTTACAGTAAACACAGTGCATCCACTGTATATGGGTTTCACCCAATGTCACACAAGTTGACTTCTGCTTGCACAATGGGACTTCTTCCTCTCCTTCCTCTTGCGCTCCACTCGCATTCGCTTTGGAAGATCCAGACAGATCTTGAGGGCATATACGGGGCTGCAGGAGGGATGAGAGGAAGGGACAGCCCCATCACACAGGCAGAAGTGTGCTCCACTGGCAGACTGACTCCACTAGGTTCCACCCTGCTGCTTTAGAATTTTCATTATTAGCAAAGATAATACCCAAATCTAATACCAGAGAGACTGTGTGTGTCAACCATCACATTTAATAAAAACAAATCTGTCTTCAGAGTAATATACTGGAGACTATTGGTTTTTGCAGGATACATCTTCCAGAAGCATTTTAGCAATTACTTCCTGCATACTATCAAAGAATGTTACAGAAGTTGTTCTATTAATTGTAAAGAAAAACAAGAAGTTACAGTAAAGTTCAGTCTCATACTACAGGCCCACTAGAGCACTGAAAACTGAATTTACCTAAAAATATGAAGATCAGGCAGTATACCAGCTATGTGTGGGGAATATGGCAAAAGTTGGCAACTGATAAGAAGAGTGGTGCAAACTGTCACTGCTGGAAGAGATTAGCCATCCCAGATCGGGTCTGTGCGCTCCCTACCTCTTCTAGAACTCATGAAGTGTTTGAAAACCTATGCTTCCATAAAGTACTTGCTTAACCACAGTGTGCCATTTCATCTGAACCCAAGAAATGGTGGTTAATTTTAACTGTAGTTCATTTCAAATGCCAACTTGAAATGATGGGCTATAAGGCTGGCTTATTTCAACAAACCATAGTTAAGAATAACCATGGCTTGGGATTTGGAGGCAACGCTAAACTGTTAATAAAAAAACCTTGTGATCTCTTTGGAGCCACACTGGATGACAAATGGGGAGGGGGAGTGTGTGAGCCCAAGGCTTGCCTAGGATCATGATGCCAGAATGCAGCCATTATTTTTCAAAGACAAACCCTTTGAGCAGAGAACAAGCCATGGGAAACATAACACATATACAGCTCAAACACAAAAAACCTTATCTTAAAAAATAATACATGTTTTCTTATTTTGATATAATAAGCCTTTTGGGCAGCTCACAAATAAAGCATAAAATATCATTAAACACACATCATTCAATAACAGTTTGCATAAAACAGCAGCATAAAAACACAAGGATAAAAGAAGGCAACTAAAAATATACAATACAATACAGTCGTTCAGAACATTAAAAACAGATTTTTAAAATGCCTGGGGGAATAAAAGAAAACTTCACCTGGAACCCCAGTGAACACAAAGACAACACCATGCAACCCTCTCTGGGGAGGGAATTCCACAGTCAGGGTGCAACCACTGAAAAGGCCCTGCCCTGGTAGCCATTCCCTTCATTTCACTTGGTGGGGATAGAGCAATGCCCTCTGGAGATCTTACGCTATGGGCATGTGGAAAAAGGCAGTCTTTCAGGTCACAAGCCATTAAGAGCTTTACAGTTTAAATTAAAAAATCAAGATTAGTGAGAAAAAACTCAACCTACAATTAGAACGAATTTGCCAAAGCGCTAGTTACAAATCAGAAAGATTGTTAAAAATCAGAAAGATTCATAGGCATCATACAAGAAGTAAGACAAATGACTATTATGGGAACTAGTTCCTTTATGAGATCAATAACCTCATTAACACAACGTTAAGTACAATTAAGATATGCAACTGAGATGAATGAAGAACTCTGAAGGAACAGCTCCCCTTTTGAAATCACAGATAATGGCAGAATTTTGAATGTCTAAAAGAAAGCTGGTAAGGCACAGCAACCTAATTACTTTGCCAAAATTGTATGAAATAATTCTCTCAAGCGGAACTAGAAAGTTCATGTGTAGGCAACGTTAAGCCAACATGTAAAAAATAACCTCTTCCCTTAAATATTAGACACGCTCTGTTATCTTTTCGGTGCCTATTTCAAGACCTTCCTCTTTCAACAAGCCTTTTAAGTAGAGACTGTATCTCAGTCTGGGTCTGTGCTGGAATTGCTTTTTAAGATGTTTTTAAAGTTTTTTTAGAAAGATGTTTTCAAGATGTTTATTTTAATATGTTTTTAAAGATGATTTGTTTAAATATGTTTTAAAGTTTTTTTTAAGATGTTTGAAAGTGCTTTCAGTGTTTTTGTTTGCCATCCTGGGCTCCTTCTGGGAGGAAGGGCGGGATATAAATCAATTAAATAAATAATATCACAATTCTTTTCTCAAGCTGAGGGATGCAAGCAAGACAAAATTGTTCATGTAAATACCTAGATGTCTGTTATGCACAGCAAATTTCAAATCTGCATGTTCAATTCCTTCCACAGCGTTGTTCCAAAAGGTAACCAAAAGAACTATACAAACATTTATAAGACTCATTTCAGTTCTAAAAAAATGCAACATTTGGAAAATCTCAAACAAAATGGCCAGCACAAAGTTAGGTATGTTTAACCCCACTAACATCAATGGTCTTAAATCACACATAACATTTGTGACCAAATGCAAAGATCCAAGGCGTGATCAAGGGTTTGGGCATGTCCAGTGGGATTTTGTAAAGAACAGTCCCTCCACCCAGTCCCAACCAAAAACTGCTTTTGAGAGTTTCCTCACTTTGAAAAGATACTTGCAAAGCCATGATACATGGTGCTGCTGTTTAAGAAGCACAAACCAACAGCTCCATGGGTGTATGGAACAGGTTGCCTGGTTCTTTGGATCCTGGCCATAGCTTATTTCCACCTGTACTGAGGATCAAACAGCTAAGAGAGACAAGATGACTGCAAACAACAACAAAAATCACACGTTAATTGGAGGCAAGTAAGGACACAATCCACCTGATACACTGGGCTGAGGGGCTTCAGGATACGGTGAAGCTGGGGAGGCAGAGGAAGGTATCAGCACTGCCAGGCTCCACCAGCAGAAATCCCCCTCAGGCACAGCCAGGGATCTCCACTGCCACCCAGGTGCAGCTGGGGCCAGCCGGCTCAGCCGAGACTAGCACAAGCGGAGCCAGTAGAAGGCATTCCAGGGTGTGTTGGGGCAGAACTGAGGGGAGGAGGACTTCCGCCACATCCTGAGCCCATTTGGCTCAGTCCTGCGCTCTTCCACTCCGGCAGCCTCTGTGCCGGGAAAAGGGATGATAGAAGGAAACATGCATTTCGTTTCTTTCCACCGTGCCCTGCCAGAGCATCCAGCATCTTCTCCTCCCATTGGCACCTGAACGGAGGTGGCGGCTCCTTCTGCTGACTCTTCTGCTGCCAGCCTCCTAAAAGTTGGATTACACCCTAAGGTGCCATATGCTTAGTTTCATTTTAAATACTTTAAATACTTAAATGCTTTTTTTCCCTAGACAATATTTAGATGGGCTTTAATAATTTCCTTATCAAAGGCATTTTCCCCAGGTGATTGATACAAGAGACCACTCTAATACAGTCATAGTATTATGTCTTAAGTGCCTATTTCTTATCAAATTGTGGGCAATACAGACTCTCATTGTATGTTGTTCTTCCAAGGTTATCTTTCAATACTTTATAAAAAGGTCAAGATACTTAACTATGAATCTCACTTTCTTCACATTTGAATTTTGAAACTTCGGAAATGTTTACGTTAGCAATTTACAATAAAGCTCAGATATATGAAAGAATAACTTTCTAAAACAATTAAAACTGTATTTACGTTTCACACAAGACCTCTCTACTCACAAAACAAGAAATCTAAGAAGATCAGACACCATTTGAGTGGGAATAGTTATGCATTAATCAGTATTGTTATGTTTTTCCCTTCTACTATATTCAAAAAACATAACTAGATTTTTACTCCATTTCTTCTTTAAACTAATCACTGCATGGATTAAGAACTAAAACAGCAACTGAAAACTTCATTCTGTTTAATAATATTTCCATGCCAAGACACAAATACAATGTTTTCATCTAACACTCTAAACAGCATGTTAATATTTCATTTCAGAGATTATTAAGAAACAGTATCACAAGCCAAGAAGGAGGAAGGACTCAGCAAAATTGAGACAATTTGAGGAAGTAGGAATGTTTGAAACCTGATGTCACACTTAGGTATTTGCTTCTCATCACAATCATTTGAGAATATTATAATTCAATGCCAACAAGTACATGCACTTCTCCTCCTCATGCCATAAATTGAGTTATGGATTATAGCCATTTCAACTATGCACTGGGGGTTCATCATATCACAGCAGTACCTATTAGGTCAACAAAAATGTCACAAAATAGAGTGCAAGCTACAGAACTTGTTACCGAACTAGATCAGCTTTCCTCAACCTGGTGCCCTACAAATATTTTGGACTACAACTCCCATCAACCTCAGCCAGCATAGGTTTGGCTGTGCTGGCTGTAGCTGATCTGAGTTGTAGTCCAAAACATCTGGAAGGTACTGAGTTGGGAAAAGCTGGGCTAAATGGTAAACAAAACAACGGAGTGGAGAGAGAAAGTTTGGCTGGTAGTAAATAAATACTTGATAATTAATAAAGCCATGAATGTGCATTTTGTAAAAGTATCTAACTTTAGGAATGTAGTCTGTACTAGAATGATAAATTGCGATAACGATTTTTTTAAAAAAAAAACAGCATTAACATATTTTAGGAACTGTTCTGCAATATTGTTGATATTCATCTAACAATATTTATCTAATAAAAGCTATAACAAGAATGCAGATCCTTCTGGCAAATGGCCATTACCATCACAACTGGATATCACCTGTTCCAACAGCCAGATCTTCCTCACAGTTCTGAACTCTATTTGAGTTATAATCATAAAAAAAGATACTAACCTTCACCGGCTGACGTTCCACAGCCCTCAAGGTTTAAGAGGATATTGTCATCTTTGTCATCTCTGGCGCCTCCCAACAGCATCCAGCTCTCCACATTATCACTTTCAGAGGCTATGCTTGCCACATCTACATTCTCATCACTAGAGCTATCCTCTATTACTAAGATCTTGTGAATCATGCGAACATCACGATGAAAAGAGATCAACTTTTCATTTGTCCTTTTCTTCACTCTTGACATTTCTGGTGTCTGTCTCTTTGAATTCAGGGTAATCTGAGAAGAATCTCTAGCAGGTTTTGGTGAGATGAACTCAGTAAGATTGTATGTTCTTCCTGGCACTGGAGACTCTGGTGTTGTTAGCTTCTGGAGTTTGCTTTTGTAGATGCTATCTTCATCAGGGGTATCGGACAAGGTGATGATATCTGGACTACTATCTGAAATTATAATAAAGTTGGTTTTTTTATCCTGTTTACTAACTAAGCTCTGCCTCTCCTCAGATCCAAATGCTTCATTTTCTTCTCCATTGACATCCTCACTGCCTTGTGCGTAATGAACTTGACTGTACAGATGAAATTCTACCTCACTATCAATACTTGCTTCACTGGAAGACTCTTCACAGTAGATATCATCTTCAAATGCTTCTCTATCATCATATCCACCAAGCATTGTGGAAAGTATTTTGTATCTAGTGGAAAAAAACCAAACCAAAATAATGTATAATGCTAAGCAATACCAAATAAACATTTATTTCACATACATGCAGCAACCTTTAAAATGCACAACATTTCAAGCCATCCACTTTAACAGTGCAATCTTATGCATGCTTACTTAGAAGCCCCACTGTATTCAACTGGGATTATTCCAAGATAAAAAATGTAAATGTACTGCCTTCAAGTCGATTCTGACTTATGGCGACCCTATGAATAGGGTTTTCATGAGGCTGAGAGGCAGTGACTGGCCCAAGGTCACCCAGTGAGCTTCATGGCTATGTGGGGATTTGAACTCTGGTCTCCCAGGTCGTAGTCCAACACCTTAACCACTACACCACACACCAAGATAAGAGGGCCTAGAATGGACTGAACCTTTACTCAAGGTTAAAGGTGTAGATAATTATGATGTAGGTTTCCCAAATGAGTATTTCAGTGCCTACTTCTAACCTGAACAGAACCTTTACCAAAGGATTGCTTGCATAATTATTTGTATTAATTACCTGCATTCATTGTTACTAGGTTAGAAATATTAAAATTCACCTGTTCCGTGAGGTCAAGGATTTCCACTTCCACAACTTCCCCATGCATGCCCCACACACTGCTCCAGAGGGTTGAAGGAACCACCAGAACAGAATTAGGTGGGGTGCAGGTGGAGGGGGGTTCAGTTGCACAAATAGAAATCCTTGCACTGACAGAATGAATTACTTGGATACTGCCCAAAGTATACAAATGAAAATCCCTAATTCCCTACAGCCCCCTCGTTATCGTGTAGTTAAGGAACAGAGCAGCATACACACACATATGGTTTCTACAAAGTGCAGGATGAGATCCAACCACACAGAAACTGAGACAACACTGCAACAATAAACTTTTAGTCTTTTCTCAAAATCCTGAATGCAATTTGTATTTTATTTTTTATATTTATTTATTTTTATACTTAACATGGTAATGCTTTTACAGAACCACCAAGGCAAAACACAGAAGTATAACGTCTTAGAGGCTTTAAATGTATAATGCAGATGGAATCTTACATGGCAATCGTAACCCTGGCAGCAAGATGAGAATGAAATGGAACAGTAAATTGACCACTGCATCCCAAGCTCTGACGGCTTGTGCCAGCCAGGTCAGAAGGTGGAGTGTATTTTTCTACTTATTGCCACACCATTTCCAGAACTGTCCTCCTCAGATCGAAAGCCACCAGCATCCCACCCCAAAATACCTCATTTCAGGGCTTTCAACTGGCTACTGCTGGCAGGACACTTGTCATGGCAGCTTCCCACCCAACTGAGAGGCTGAGGATCCACCCCATGGCAGAGATGCCACCCAATCAGCACTGCCCCTTTCCATCAATGGATGCTATCAGACAGGCAACTATGAGCCACCCTAAGTCCCCTCCAGCATCAACATAGGGTGTGGGGTAGGACTGTGCTCCAAATATCCACTATGTAAATCCTCAGCCATCTCTAGATGAGACACTTTCTACATGGCTAAATCAGTGATATGTGGTGGGAAATTTCCTAAGACCATTAGTAGCAATGAATGGATCTAAACTGCAAATCAATAGGCAAGCTTTGCAGTTTCAACATTTTAGCTTTGCTTACTAAATACAAGTAAAATAAATGTGTTAAATTAGTACACTCTAGGTCAGTCTTTCCCAACCGGTGTGCCTCCAGATGTTGTTGGACCACAACTCCCATCAGCCTCAGCCATGGCTGAGGCTGATGGGAGTTGTGGTCCAACAACATCTGGAGGCACACTGGTTGGGAAAGGCTGCTCTAGGACATTAAAAAATTAGATTCAAATAAATTTCCAACCCAAATTTTTCCACAAAACCCACATCACTGGGATAAATACAGATAATGCAAATCAGGGTTTTTCTCTTCAGATTCTGTCATATACTGAATACTGACAGAAGGAAGAAATTATATCACTTATTCCTCCTTCACGTGTTCCAAGCAATGTAAGACTTTAAAAAGGTTAAAACCAGCACACTTCTAATAGGGCTCACAGGTAAAATGATACCAATGTAATTAGTGCAGAACAATGAATATAATTGCACCTGCCATTACATGGCAAGATGCATGGCAGCTTATTGCACCAGTCCAACATCTTGAAAGGAAATCCCATGCAAAGCATGTTGTACCTGGAAGCTACAGAAGGATGGATCAGCACAGCAACATCACACCCGTCCAGGAAAGGGAAAAGCCTTCTGAAGATGGAAGAGGCACTCCTGACAACAACTCCATGCTGCTTCTCAAAAAACTTCAGATTCCAGCAGTACTCCAGGCTTTTAATCTGACCAGAGTGTTATCGAAGCCCCAGCTAGGCTGATCCCCCTCCAAACCACTCCCATTTCCTACCAACATCACCTCCATCTTTTCTAGATTCAATTTGAAATCTTTGTTAGCCAATGACAGCTTTTTTAAAAAAACAGTTAAAGCAGCTCTTGCTTCAGAACTGGGAGAAGCTCACCATCCAGGAATGAAGCATTAACCATCCTGGCCACATGTCTGCTCACCTGCAACTGACAGGTTTTCAATGTCCAAGATGAACACTATACAGATTGTGGCTTTCAGAAGCCCAAGAATCCTATCAACACCCTCAAGGTAGAGCAGATCAAAATTATCCAAGCAACTGCAACAAGCAGATGACTGATTCTGACACTGCCAATTTAGATTCAGTTTACAGCTATATCTAAGTCAGACAAAGTATCAGTGAGTTCATCAGCAAATAATTGTGCAAGGGCACCGCAGTGAAGCAGCTTTTGGTCCATCTTCTGGGGACTCCACCCTAAGGTTAGAACCTCACCAGCTGGCAAGAACTCGGCAGGACATAATTCCACTGAAGTAAAGGTGACAGAGAGAGGGAGATTCCTCTTTGCTGCCATCACGTCATAGGCCTGCAAATGGACCCTATGACATGATTGGTCAGGTTTTCCACTACTGACATTCAAGCCATCACTACAGTGTAGAAAGTTGCCTTACAATGAGTCAGGCCTTTGGCCCATCTAGCTCTGCATTTTCTGCACTGATTGGCAAGGGCTCTCCAGGGTTTCAAGGAAGATTCTCTCCCAGCCCTAGCCTGGAGATGCCAGGGATTGAACCTGGGATCTCCTGCATGCAAGGCAGATGCTCTCCCTCCAAGCTACAGCCCTTCCCCAACTTTTCCACTACTGGCATTCAAGCAATCTCCATATACTTCAGGTTCCCTGGCTCCTCATTAAAACAGGGAGCTGGGACCCTATGAAGTGTATGGTACAGGAAGCATCCCTATCTACAGTACCAGCAAACCAGTATTTCACACTCTTACTAATGCAACAGAAACACCTATGCTCCAGGGAACAGAACATCTAAAGTGGTTTCCCACTTTTTTTTCTTTCAATTTACCAATTAATATTTTTCTGAATGAGTCCCTCATTTATAACCAGGGCTGTAGAGTCGGAGTCGTGGAGTTGGAAGCAATTTTGGGTGGAGTCGGAAGAAATGTACAGACTCCGACTCCAAAATAAATTTTGATTGACAATTTTTTTAAAATAGAAATTCAAAATGTCAAAGAAGCTTCCCATGAAGTCAGCTGTAGTTGAACATTTCACCATAACTCAAGATGGAAAACATTTTGTGTGTCAGTGTATGACACAGGACCCAGATGAAGACAAATGCTGTGATGCCAAGATCAGCGCATATTCAGGCAGCGATAAAAATGCTCCTATGAGAGCTTCCAATTTAAAAAGACATTTACAGCCCTTTCCAGGGCCATGGAGTTGGAAGCAATTTTGGGTGGAGTCAGAGTCGGAGTCGGACAGTAGAAAAACAGAGGAGTCGGAGTCGAAGGTTTGGCGTACCGACTCCACAGCCCTGTTTATAACCACTATATTGTCTGTAGGTGGCCAAGCTGATTGGCACAGAATCACAGTATTTGGTAACATTAGACAAAAACGTTCTCTAGCATTAGTCACTCATGGACATTTCACATGAAGCATTTGCTATTCAGGTACAAATAACTGGAATACAGAAGTGTATGCATCATATTTATGGAGGCTGCATGCCTGTACAAGGCACAGCATCTGCCTTTTAAATACATAATGGGCTTACTTTTAAAAAAACTGAGAGAAGTATGTATACAGGTGAAACAAAGGTACACTGTAACTGTGGCCTGCAAACAGCCATCTGGGAATGGTTCACACTGCCAGTTCTGGTTTTGAGGAGCCAAAGGAGGTTCCTTGGGCATGTAACCATGCATTCTTACACTTTGCCACCCATATGGTCACAAGGGGGCAACCGCTACTTGCCACGGATAAGTGGCATACTACCTTTCTGAATGTTCTCTTTTCCTCCAAGAGAAAGGAGGGGGGGAAACTGGTGATAGTCACCCCAAGGAAGGAAGAAATGGCTACAAGACATATGGTGTTGCGACTAACACAGCTGATTTTATTCCATATGCTTCTAAAGGACAGCAATGGATTGCCAGCATGATAAATTCAGAAGGATGAAATCAACAAAGCCCAGATGATGTAGAACTAGTAGTAACCCACAGATACCATGAAACAATAGTGCTTATGTTGCCACCCAGTTTGCAGCCAGTGAAACATCAAAAGAATTTCCATAGACACTGTGATTTTTACAATAAAGGTGGTACACAATAAATGCACAGCTCTATGAAAATCTAATATTTCACCAACAGCATCATAACATTAGCATTATGACAGTACTTTAGACTAAGCCTGCAGACATTGTCTGTTCGTCCTTTTCACTTTGTGTAGAACAACAAGGGATCGGAAACCCTTTAACAAATTATCTGTCAGACATTTTTAAAACATCAATTATACCCCTTTAATAGAAATCACTTTCTGCATTTCATAACACACAAAATCTATAAACTGACAAGACATTAGTAAGCAGAGGACAACTTCCATATCTTAAGTAAAGCTAACAGGCCCTGGCACTTTAACAGTAGAAGGCTTGCAGTTCAAAAGAACACAATGGATGCTACAAGGGACTTAATTTTCCACACTTTGAGCTCATTCATACGAGCCTTAGACTGTGGGGGTACTTCTCACAAGAAATACCTTCATAACCACCCCTTCATACAAAGGAGATGATGAAGGGATGGCTATTGATTCAAGACTATCAAATCAAGCCATATTGCCATGCTATATAGACATAGCGCAACATTTGTGAACCGATATTAGATGGAGACAAGGACTTGCCTGTGATAGAACATACTATTTAAAGAGTTCCCTGGCTCCTCATTAAAGCATGATAGAGTTTTTAAGAACACAGTATACTCAGAGAAAGATATGAACAAGTTTGACATCTAGAGGAAATCATGTCACCAAACAGAAAGGAAGCAATCTGTGTTTCACTTGACAGCTGCAACACACATCACATATAATACACAGAAAGGTTACTTATACTGAGTAAAATCACAAGTCCATCTAGATCAGTACCGCCTACACTGACTGGCAGCAGCTATCCAGCATTTCAAAGAGGAGTCTTTCCCAGTCCTACCTGGAGATGCCAAGGGTTGATCCTTGGACCTTTTGCATGGAAAACATGTGCTTTACCACTGAGCTATAGTACTGCTATTAAAACTATTATATCTGCTTAGAGAAGATAGATTGCACTTTAAGGGCAAGCAAAATGGTGGGAAAAGGAACAAGTTGCCTGCTCAAAGCTCTCTGGGATTTATAACCTTCTTAAAGACAAGGATAATTTTTACTAGAAAAACTTCTTTAGTTGGCATTTATATGTTTTTTCTATTCCACCCTAAATCAAAACTTCTCAGGGTGGGGAACAATCAAAGCATAATAAAGTAAAATGTTCATGTTCATAAAATAAAAAATACATAAATGTACAATAAAAACCACAATATATAAGCCACCTCTTGGGTGAATGTCAGTATCCATTACGAAAGGCCAATGTAAAAAGCCATGTTTTGAGCTGGCATCTGAAAAATAGCACAGGCCCCACCTAATTTAAGGGGGTTCCATTACGGAGAAGGCCCACCCATGTGTCAGATCAGAAATATCATTCCTAGTGGCGGGATAGTGTGGAGGGCCCCCATGCAGATCTTAATTCACAGTGGGATTATAAAACGTGTGTTTTTCAATGTTGGGTCCCTAGATTTATTTTATTTATTTAATTAATTAAGCTTATATATGTATGTCAGACTACAACCCCATCAAGCCCAGCTAGTTTAGCCAATAGCCAAGGATAATGGGAGCTGTAATCCAACAACATCTGGGGACCCAAGGTTGAAGAACAATGGCTATTGTAAAGTAGTTTGCCTCAAACAGAACACTGTGAGGTACTATCACAGCTAATGGGTGATTAATAGTCCATTTTACAGATGTACAAACCAAGGTTGAGCAAGCAGCTTGCGCAATGTCTACCCACTGGCTTGACAGGGATTTGAACACTTGCCTCCTTAGAATTTTTCTCTAAATTTCTCACACTAATATTAACTCTTTTTAATAACTCTGATTTTACATTTTTATAGACTTAATACTGTATTCTAATGTTTTTAGTATAAGCCATGTGGATAACTTTGGATTAACCTTGAGAACCTTGAATCTGGCTTTCTATTAAAAAAAATATTAAAAATGATATTTTAAGGATTGATAGCAAATACTTAGGGGGGAGGGTACTATAAATTATTTGAAAGAAATGCTTGCCAAAGCCCATCATATTATTCTAAGACATTTTTAGGAACTATATTGACCATTACTGTCCAGTTTTTCAACTCCATATTTAATAGTTAAAACAATTTAAATGGCATTACCATACCTGCAATTATACTGCAGTCTGGTCACAGTAAACCAGTAGTTCCCAAACTTTCCCCCCCACAGACCAATTGAAAATTGCTGATCGTCTGATTTTTCTGTGTGTTGTAGCAACTGTAATGCTCTGTGCTAGATGCTATAATTTTTTTAATTGTTATTTTATTTCTCCTTTTATTTCTTATATTGTATTTTATAGTATTACATTCCATAGAATCCAAATAGTTAAGCTATGGAATTCGCTCCCATAGGTGGCAGTGATGGCCACCAACTTGGATGGCTTTAAAAGAGGATTAGACAAAAATATGGAGGATAAGGCTATGGCTAGTAGCCATGATGGATATGCTCTGCCTCCACAGTCAGAGACAGTATGCTTCTGAATACCAGTTGCTGGAAGCCACAGGAGGGGAAGTGCTCTTGTGCTCAGGTCCTGCTTGCAGGCTTCCACAGGCATCGGGTTGGCCACTGTGAGAACAGGATGCTGGACTAGATGGGCCATTGGCCTGATCCAGCAGGCTCTTCTTATGTTCTGAGGAACTGAGGCAAGTAGTGGTGAGAATTTGACAAAAGAATTTACCCAAGACTCCTGAGTAAACTTATCAGTCACAGGATAACAGGAGAGGTCCTCCTGTGGATCAGTAACTGGTTAAGAAACAGGTTAAGAAACAGGAAGTCAAAATGAACAGTACTCCCAACGGAGGGATATAGAAGTGGAGTCCCCCAAGGATCAATAGTTTTTTAACTTGTTCATAAATTATTTAGCATTGGGACAGGCAATGGGGTAGCCAAGTTTGCTGATGATACCAAATTGTTCACGGTGGTTAAAACAAAAAGGGATTGTGAAGAGTTCCAAAGCCATCGGTCCAAATTAGGTAAATGGGCAGTAAAATGGCAAATGGAACTCATTTAAATTAGGGAAAAGTGAAACACATTGGTGCAAAAAAAATCTTAATGTCACATATACTCTCATGGGGTCTGAAATGTCAATGACTGACCAGGAATGAGACCTCAGGGTTTTAATAGATAGCTCAATGAAGATGTTGACCCAGCGTGCGGCAGCTATCAAAAAGGCAAATATGCTAGGGATCATTAGCAAAGGAACTGAAAATAAAGCTGCCAGTATCATAATATCACCGTAAGTTGTAATTGACTTGAAGGCATATAACAACAAAAATAATACTACTATTATACAGACCTATGGTGCAACCACATCTGGAACACTGCATAAAGTGCTAGTCGCCTCACCTTAAAAAGGATACTGCAGGGCTGGAAAAGTTTCAGAAAAGAACAACCAAAATGATCAAGAAGATGGAGACACTCCCCTATTTGGGGCTTTTTTAGTTTAGAGAAAAGGCAGGTAAGAGGGTACATATTAGAGGTGTATAAATTATTGATGGTGTGGAGAGAAAAGTTCTTCTCACATAATACTGGAACTTGGGGGCATCCAATGAAGCTGAATATAGGAAGTTTCAGGACAAACAAAAGGAAGTACTTCTTCACAGAGTGTGCAGTTAATTATGGAACTCACTCCCACAAGATATAATGACACCACCAACTTGGATAGCTTCAAAAGAGGATTAGACAAATTCATGGAGAATAAGGTTATCAATGGCTGTATTCTACCTTCACTGTCAGAGGCAGTAACCTGCTGAATACCAGTTGCTGGGAATCACAAGTGTGCAGAGTGCTATTGCACTCAGGTCCTGTTTGCCAGCTTCCCTTAGGCATCTCTTTTGCGGCTGTGAGAACAATATGCTTGACTAGATAGCCCTGTGGCTTGATCCATTTGGGCTCATCTTACATTCTTATGTTTTTTACATTCAAGCATGTATAATATCTAGCCCTTGCACTTTATGATTAAGCAAGATCTTGGTTACAAACAGGAATGTGTTTATGATACTACATGATTTCTGGACTCTTTTTAAGTTCATATATGTTTCCACAGAATTAAGCATCCTCTTGGTACTATTCCTCCCTCCCCTTTCCCAGGATTGACAAGATCAATTGCCAGCTTCTGCGCTGTGCTGGAAGAGAGGGGGCAGCACAGTCTGTCCACAACTTGAAACTGAGTAAGTTTGCTGTTATTCTGAAAAATCTCACATTCCAGACACTTGTCTCTCTGAACATGTGTAAAATACCTTTTCTCTGAACAGAACAAAACGTAAACTTACCCAAAAAAATCTAATGATATCTATATGGTATCAGTTCTCATCATTGCTGCCAGGACCTTCTAACAGCTTTAAAAAGAGAAAGAAAACAATGTAAGGACGTAACGTCTTTGAGCATGGACAGAGTGCTCCCCCAACCCCGAAGACAACCATTTTACAGAGAGTAAAGACATAACACAAGTGCACAAACATTATCCCCCACCCTCCGGATTTACATCGTTGTCCTGTGGCAACTGGCCAAGATGATGACATTTTGGCAACCTTAGAGAAAGAGGACGGTTCGATTAGGACTGGGGGTGGGGAGGGACTAGGTAAAAGTGGATGCTCTACAACTACCCTGGGGGTGCGGGTGGGGGCGAGGTAACCCATTTCGTGAGCTCGCTCACGCAGATTACTCACTAGCGCTGCCTGCTGCGACCAGGAAGCTCCTCGCGACCGGAAGAAGCGCCTCCAACGACCTCCTCCTCCCGCCCCTCACGCTGGGCTACGTTTCCGCCGGCTGAGAGAAGGAGGGGCATGTGAAGAGACAAGTTGCTCTTACTGCGCTTGCGCTGCAACTATCCACGACGGTAGAAGCATGCAGCGCAAGCGCGGGTACCCGCCCTTGATGGTTCATTGTATGAGGTCGCAGGAGAGCGAAAAAGTTGCAGAGCACATACAGGAGTTTCAGTACACGTGGGCGCCTCTATTAAATTGCCAAAGGAAAGGGGCGGTGCGCGGGAGTATAAAAATAGGGGCGTGACACTTCATGCTGGGGAAAGGAAGACGGCGCATTAGTAGCGTGTTGTTCAAGGGCACGTGGGAGTTACAGAGATATCAGGATTTCCGTTTTTAAACTTGGCTGGTCTGTGACCGAAATACATTAATTCATTCCATTTTTAAACATCTGGGTTCCTATGTTTTGCACAGCTTAATGAGAGGAGGGACTTCAATAGATGCTTGTTTTTAATTGATTTGCCTATGCACGTGTCTTTTATAATTAGTGTATTAGTTACATGGATGGAACCAGAACCACAATTTTTTCGTTTAGTTTTTTTTTTTAAAGAAAAAATAATCTAGACAAGAAGATAGCAGGGGGAACATAAAAGCTGAAAGTGGACCTTAAGTTACAGGTTGGTTTAAAGGCGGAGTTTGGGGCTAAAAAGGTCTCAGCTGGTTGAATCACATTTTGTTTCCTCTATATAGAGATGCTTTGACTTACGTCAAGATGGAGTTTGTCATTTTCCAACATTAATAGCGGGGAGCCTCACACTTGAGGACTAAATGTGGTCCTCTATGTCTCTCTGTCTGGAGCCTCATCTGTATTATGCATTTAAAGCAGTATCATGCCACTTTAAACAGTCATAGCTTTCCCCAAAGAATCCTGGGAACTGTGGTTTATTATGGGTGCTGAGAGACCTCCTGTTTTCTTCCCACAGCTACAATTCTCAAGAGTTCATATTGCAAACATACATTGGATAATGGAATGGACCAAGGAATTTCAGAAGGAAATCACCCTATGCGTTATAGATTACAGCAAAGCCTTTGATTGTGTAGATCATGAAAAGCTATGGAATGCTTTAAAAGAAATGGGGGTGCCGCAGCATCTGATTGTCCTGATGCCCAACATTTATTCTGCACAACAGGCTACTGTAAGGACAGAATATGGAGAAACTGATTGGTTCCCCATCGGAAAGGGTGTGAGACGGGTGTATTTTATCACCCTATTTGTTTAATCTATACACTAGTCACATGTATCTGTGTGAAGTAGCCAAGTCCTGAGGTTTTGGTGCCCTATGAATTTGAATCATGTAATTTGAGCATTCTGTGATAGTTCTAAGTATCACAGTCCTATATTAATATAATATGTATAGCAGGGGTGGCTACTCCGTGGCTCTCCAGATGCTGCTGGACTACAGCTCCCATCATTCCTGACCATGAGCTGTGTTGGCTGAGACTGATGGGAGCTGTAGTTCAGCAGCATCTGGAGGGCCACGGAGTGACCACCCCTGATGTATAGTCTGCTAGTGCAACTGGTAGTAAAGGCCAGGAACTAGAATTAGTTTGGGCAGGTGCAAAATCTTGTACAGTAGTGCCCCGCTTTACAACACTTCGCTTTACAGCGATTCGCTAATACAGCGGTCTCAATTAGATGCAATTAGACTAAAGCCCCACTCATACGGCGCTTGTTCCGCTTTTACGTCAGTTTTTGGACATAGCGCACCATTCTATTCAATGAGTTCCGCTTTACAGCGGTTTTCGCTTCACAGCAGGGGTCCGGAACGTAACCTGCCGTATGAGTGCGACCCTGCTGTATGTGCTTTGTGGGATTTTTAAACGGCAGACGATATCACAATCCTTGAATCTCCCTTCAGTTTAAAAATGGCTTGTTAACTGACCTGTTGGTATGTTTAATGCATGTATAAATGTTTGATATGTTTTAAATGAGCTGTTTAATTGTCAAACTGTCAGCGTTACAGCATATTACACTATTATGGCTACTGTGCTATTGTATTGTCTATTCTGTGAAGACTTCTGAGTGCAATGCATTTGTGGAAAATGCTAGATATAAATAAACTGATTGTGACTGTAAGACATGGGGGACTCCTGTTTGAGAAATGAATGCATTAAAAAGGATACAGTGCAGGCACACTATGAAAACCCTACTAAACGTCCATATTTTCTGGTGGAGTTCTGTCTTGTTCCTATAGAAGCAAATCCCCCTTTAGGGATGTGCTCCTTTGTGCAGACAGTGCATACAATACTCTAGTACAATAGCTCCATGAGACGTGTATTCCATCTGATGATGTATTCTGAGCGTGCATGATTTTAGAAGCAGTAGAAGAGTCCTGTGCAGAACATGTTGAATAATCTGTCCCTTCTTCCCAAAGTCTGATGATTGGTTCTGATCATCAGCTGTCATTTCCCTAGCACACAGAAGAGGAGCTACAACCTTGTGTAAAGTCACAGTTACAGTGCTACAACTACTCATGCGAGTAGACCACTTGCATGAGCTGGTAGCGGACTGTTAGTACGAATTCTGATTGCAGTCTTGTGTGGTTACATGCTGGGTGTAATTCTGGGATGGTTAGCTATGCCCAAATCCCATTTACTTCAATGGGGCCTGGGCATCCATCAATTTCTCTGGAATATACCCAGTGACTACAACCCAAAAGCAAGACATTTCCAAAATTTAATTGCAGAATTATAGTCGGTGCATGGCTTCTGCCATTCTGTATAATTTTTGGTGGTGTTTAGGCTTAAATTCTATGTTTTTATGCATGGGGCTTGAGGAGTCGGTTGTGCATGAAAACTTCACTTAGTGAATATATGCTCAAATATATTGGAGAAAAGTCACCAAAGAACCATGTGAAGGGAAAGTGGCACAAAATGGAGTCTCTCTATCCATCACATTTATTTATTAATATGAATGAATAAATGATTGAAGCTTTTAACATTTGCAGTGTTGGTACATCTTTTGGAAAACTGTTTTCATGTGTAACAACAGATGGCTCGCAGTTGAAAAACTCCCCCTTTCCCCAATGCTGGATCTTTGTGCCAAGTTTGTTTCTGAGAAAGAAGGATCTTCTGCATTAATACTGAATATTTGCTTTAATTTATTGAGGTGTTTTCTTTGTAAACCATGTCCCTTTATAAAGCACTTTGATTGGTGCCCTATGGAAAACTGACAAAATTGTATGACATTCAACTGAACAGAGTCATTCTATGAGATTTGTCACCTGTAGACTCTGAGGAGTCTATTGGTCTGCAAGGAGGTACTGGTTTTTAGCCACTTTAAAGTGTTGACCTATTAATGTTCCTGCAGATTTATACCAGCTGTGGACCAATACTTTCATCTGTAGAAAAGATCAGGAACTAGAACATGGTGGATGCCATGATTTCTATAGGAAGAAAAAATCTAGAAGACAAAATAATATTTTTATTATACATTATACAATATTATACATTATTATTATATATTTTTATTATACAGCCACAAGACAGCATGGATTTTTTGGATGTTGCATTGTTAAATTGAAAATAACGCTCCATGCCATTCTGATGCTTTCCATAAGCTCATTTCAAAACAAAACCTCACAAAACTTATAGTTCTGAACTCAGAAACGCTTGCTTAACAATCCTCTAAGTTTTCATGGCCATACACAAAACACTCAGAATCAAAAGTTCAAAGTGTAAAACAGGAGGGGAAAAAACCCAAACCCCTGATGGGTTTTCTATCAGTGGTCTTATAATCTGTTGAAATTAATTAATCAGCTATGTTCAGAGAGTACCTGTAATCCTATTACTGACCTTGCCCCATACTCTGACCTTCAATTTCTGTAGTTTAAAAGTTTTAAAAATGCATGGGTGATTTTTAATTAGTTTAAGAAATTTAACACTGGAGTCAATAAGTGCGGGCATGCTCAGTAAGAACCAATTGTCAGTGTTCTAAAAGCCAGGCTCACTGCTGTTTTGCTTGGCTAATCAGACGGCGACACCCACGCCAGACCTTTATTTCACTCTAAACAGTCATGGCTTCCCCCAAGAATCTTGGGAAGTGTAGTTTGTGAAGGGTGCTGAGAGTCGTTACATTTAACAGTCATCCCCTCTTCTCGGGACTGTAGCTCTATGAGGGGAATAGGATGTCTCCTAGCAGTTCTCAGCAGCCTTCACTAACTACACTTCCCAGGATTCTTTGGGGAAGCCATGACTGTCTAAAGTGAAATAACAGTCTGGTGTGGATGTGGCCAGGGACAGCTTTGGTTTAAATTTGGGTAGGAGACTATATGTGCCTGCTGTAGAATAAAAAGGAGGGGGAAAGGCTGAAGAGCAATGAAACTGTTCACAATGTTTTCCTTTTGGAAAGGAAAGAGGCTTCCCCTCTACCCAGTGTCCACCCACCAAATCTCCTCCCCCATCCTCCCTACCCCTACCTTCCTCCCCTTCTCTCTCCCTTCCCCATCCTCCCCGCCCCTCCCCCAGGTGAGTTTCACCTATCCCAAGCATTACTGCACGGGAGTAAATCCCATTGAACTCAAAAAGCATGCAACCTGCACTCCCCACCTCCTCTCCCCACCTCCTCCCTCCCATCTACTCCCCCTTGCCCCTTCTCTCCCCCTTCCTTTGCCCTTCCTGCCCTTCCCCTTCCAATCCCCTTCCTCCTTCTTTCTCCTCCCCCTTCTCCTCCCTCATGGTCAGTTTTACCTATTGTAAGTCTCCAAATCAAAATGTAGCAGTTTGTAGAGAATCCATATTGTTTAGGTGGTAAGGTATTATAAGAATGCTATATTGTTTCAAGTAAGATGTGAACTAAATACTGACTTGCAGGCAGTAACTGGTAAGTTAAGCTATCAACAAGGGGCTCCGTTTGGAGAGGTTTCTGGCTTTATATTCAAAATCAAACGAGTGGTCTGTTTTAATTGGTCACTTGGTGGACATTCTGCCTGATCTTATTGACTCATAACTGTAAGAGATGTAGTTCAACTCCCATCATCCTTGGCCATTGATTAAGGTAGCTGGAGTTTATGGGAGTTGTAGTCCGACAACATCTAGCGACCCAAGATTTAAGAATCATGTCCTACAGTAGCTGTTGGAGTAGAATAATGAGGCGTTTAGGGGAACCAGGAATGAAGGTTGGCCTCTGAAAGGAAGTTGAAGATCCAACCCAGAAACTGATATCACTGGCCCAAAGAGAAGGATGAGGTCTGCTAAGAAGAGAGTAAGGATTAGTGGCTACCGCTAGGTGATACCTGATTGTTGTGAACTTGAGGTGACAGTTGTTTCTGGACCAGGTTGAAGACTGGCTGCAATCCTAGGAAGGTTGAAAGACTCCAGAGTGAAGGAAGGAAGTATCAAGTTGTAGACTATATGTAGAGTCCTTTGGTGTGGTGCGTTGTGTGTTAACTAGGGAGGGAGAGTGATAGGGTAATTGGCAAAGTCTTGGTTGGGGGTGAAACTAAGATTGCCAGACCAGAAGCATCCCAAACCCTGAGATTTCAAGGATGGGCACTAGTGATATCACAGGGTAGGCTCTAGTGATGTCACGGGGTGGGCTCTTGTAATGTCATTAAACACCACAGTTGCTTGGAGCATACCATTCAAACAAAAACATTTCTCTGATTGAAATTAAGATAGAAATCTTAGATAAATGAGGGTATTCCCAGGTCCAGCTGAAGTAACAGGATCATTCCTTCTCACCTGCTTAAGGAGCCTGGGTAGGGAATGTTTACTCTAGCCTACTTGCTTCTGGAAAGAAGGATTTAAGTGCCCTCTGGCCAGGCCAGTCACAAGAAGTCCATTGTAGGAAGAAAGGAGCCTAGTGTTGTGGAGATGTTAGATGGGAGCACTTAGGAGTAAAGATGGGTGCCCCAGAAGGCTGCAATTCTAAACACACTTACTAAGGGACTAAGCCCCATAGAACTCAATAGAACTTACTTCTGAGTAGATATGGTCAGGATTGTGCTGTTGGTAAGGCTTGACTAGGGATCCTCTGAAAAGATATCAATATTCAAGCAGGGTTGGCAACCCCCTGCCTGGAATGTCCACTATTGGGCAAGAAACAAACCTTCATGCAAACAACAAGGGGCATCATCAGTGGGTTTAAGGGGGTTGAGCTGAGCACATGGAACCACTGTTGTTGCTTCTATGGATGTAAGGGAGTGAGATTAAAGGTAAATGAAATGCAAATAGGAAATAAAAATAAGACAGTGATGATTTCTTAAATGTAATACCATGCCAACCACAACAAGATTCCTATGAGTAAGGCAGAAAACTCAGCATCCCACAACCAGTCAAGATTCCTAACCAAACACTAAAACTAAAAAAATCCTGGCAGCCAGTCAGCCAAGGTCACAGAAATCTCCATGCAGCACAACCTGACCCAGGTGTGGCAGTTAGTATAGAATTGCTGACATGAGTGAGATCCTATCAGCACATAATACTTCTGCTCTGAAATCTATACTGGTTTCTGATTCGCTACCAGGTTAAATTCAAGGTATGCTTTCCATGTTACAGATGCCACAAGTACTTGTTCTGCTGTTGTAAGAAATTGATCCTTTAATTTAATTTCATTGAAAACTGGATGCCCTGATAAATTTGAATATTTTGTGACTCCTTCATGACAACATGACAGCAACAATTTTGGACAACAATGGCTTTCAGAGCGATACATTCAGAGTCGGATCAAGCGTAAAGCAGGGATGTGTCATTGCTCCGACCTTATTTGCTATCTTCATTGCTATGATTCTATACCTTATTGAGGGGAAACTTCCTACTGGTGTGGAAATCATATATCGAACAAATGGAAAGCTTTTTCATCTCAGTAGGCTGAAAGCAAAAAGTAAGGTAATGTCAACCTCTCTCGTAGAACTTCAATATCTGCACATTCAGAGAAAGATCTTCAAACTATCCTGAATGTCTTCACAGAAGCATATGGAAAGCTTGGGCTCTCACTTAATATTAAAAAAACCAAAGTGCTTCATCAACAGGTGCGAACAATCCACCTTAATGGTGTGACGTTGGAGAACGTTGATCACTTCCCCTATCTTGGCAGCCATCTCTCTCTAAAAGCTGACATCGATGCTGAAATTCAGCATCGTCTGAGCTCTGCGAGTGCCACATTCTCTCGAATGAGGTGTAGGTGTTTGAGGATCGGGATATTCGCAGGGAGACCAAAATGCTTATTTACAAAGCCATTGTACTACTGACCTTACTGTATGCCTGTGAAACATGGACCATTTATAAACGCCACTCCCAACTTCTTGAAAGATTCCACCAGCGCTGCCTCCGGAAAATTCTGCAAATTACTTGGGAAGACAGACGGACTAATGTTAGCAATTTGGAAGAAGCAAAGAAAAATGATCCCTTCAACATCAACTTTGCTGGACCGGCCATGTTGATCACCGTCTTCCAAAGCAGCTACTTTACTCGCAACTTAAGGATGGAAAATGGAACATCAGTGGACACCAAAAGAGGTTTAAAGATGTTCTTAAAGCAAATTTTAAAAAATGTAACATGAACATTTAGAACTGCGAAGTCTTGGCCCATGAACATCCCAAATGGAGGTCGGCTATTATCAAAGGTGCTGTGGATTTTGAAGAAGCACGAATACAGGGCGAACGGGACAAACAAGCTAAGCAGAAGACACATCAAGCAAATCCTCATCATGACCATCTTCCATTTGGAAACCTATGTCCTCACTGTGGGAGGCTGTGTGGATCCAGAATTGGCCTCCACAGTCACTTATGGACCCACTGTTAAAGACCTTATCTTGGAAGACAATCTTACTCAGCCACAAGTGATCATCAATGAATGAATGAATGAAATGTTGTAAATAAAATATATAAATAAATTTTGGAGTCACTGTGGCCCTTGGATCTCTTTCCACTTTTAGGAACAAAGGAATCTGCCTTATACTGATTCAGGCCATTTGGTACTATCTAGCTCAGTATTGATGACATGGACTAACATTAGCTCTCCAGGATTCCAGGCAATAGTCTTTTCCAGAGATTGGATTTTGGACCATTGCATGCAAAGCATATACCCTACCACTGAGGTACAGCCCTTCCCATGTTTAAGAAAAGTATCTTTTCACATAATATGAAGAAATATTTATATAAGCATGAATATCAAGATGTTTATTATTTACACAACCAGTAAAGATACTTATAGTGCAATCCAATGCATGTTTACTCAGTTCCATGTATTTAATAGGGCTTATTGAAACAGGAAAGTGTGCACAGAACTGCAACCTCACCCAACCCAAAATTCTGAATAATGCCACTTTAAGCTGTTTTACAACTGTTTTATACTTATTTTTATGGTTACTGGATTTTGAAGGGATTTATTTCTTGTTGTCAGTTGCCTTGGTTTCCAATCGGCAACTCTACCTCACACGGATGTTGGAAAGACTCCATATACACACACTGGAGATGTAAAATGCATACACCCTATATAATAGTTTATTGTCCAAACCAGTTGTCATTGCAGAACATTGGTTTTTTTTAAAAAAATAAAATCAGTATTAGTTTTCTACGTAAGAAAAGCAGTGACATCTAAGTAAGCCCTGCCTAATTGCTTTAGAAAATAAGGTTGGAGAGGAAGAGAAAGATTTATAATACAAACGCAATCCTTTGCTTTGTTCACTCAAACTCAAAAGTCCCATTAATTTACAGCATAGTCCTAAACATTTCTACTCAAAAGTAAGTCCTACTGAATTCAATGGGGTTTACTCCCAATTAAACACCTTCAAATTAGGCACAGCTTGGAAGGATTCAGCACTTCCTTACAGTATAAAAGTCCATGGTGGTCAGACAGCACTCAGTACTGCCTGGGTGAATCTTCTGCTAAAATTGCTAAGCCAAGGAAAAGCAGTCCAAGCAAACAAGGCAATGAGGAGTAGATAGACAGTAGATAGATAGAGCTGATAGAGCCAAGGAGTAGAGAGTGGTCTAGCAAGGCTGGGGAGCATGGCAGAAACCAAGTATTGCTTCTAAGATGCATACAAGTGTACCAGCTGCACAGAGAGCCAGCTAGCAGGATGAGGAACTTATATAGGAGGGAGGGAGGGAGGGTGGGGACCGATCACGTATGGAAGAGGTGGGACAAAGCAGAAGAGGTTCCTTGTTGCCTGCAGAATCTCTAGTTTTTAAGTGTTGGCCCAAGGAACAATGCTCCAGCCTCCAGAAGAACTCCAGCACCTGGCAATCTTGGGGATGGGGAATGAACCTTAAGAAAACATCAGGCTCAGTGTTGTTGTTTTATTTACGGGGATGCTAATTCTTGAGTCTGACCTGACCTGAATTGTATTGTATTGTTTTGTTAGGTTTTTTCCCTCCCTCATTCTCATTTTTCAGAAGAATGTCCCTTAAAGGAACATTCAGTGATAGCTCATCAGATGAACATGTGAATGGTTGCCAGTATGTAATGTTTTGACATTTGGCATTCCCATGGTATTATCCCACCACGACCACCAATGCAGAATAAGCTGTCAGAGCATGAAATTGGTATTTTTACATATTCTTAATGTACAGATGTCAGTCTGAAAACCATTCACTGGAGTTAAGATTATATTATTTGTTTCACTCCATTCATATGCACAAATCAGTTGGAGGGTTTTTTTAAAAGGGGGGGCAAAACTTAAAAGAAAGAATTTAAATTAATAGCTCTATCAAAACAGTGCAAGCTAACTCTAAGGCATGGTGTGATGAAAGCAAGATAGACCCTATCACTCCAAGCCTGCGACACTCCATTTAAGCACCTGTTTTCTAGCACACTAGCAGAAAGTCAACGAGAGCCAGATGCAAATTGGAAATATAATCAGTGACCTATTTTCTACTGCCAAATTTATCAGTATGTATCAAATTTGCTCAGAGTTTACAAGTGTGTTATTCTATATTGATTATTATCATGAAAGAATGCTCTAATCTTACAGAAGGATTACTATTTCTAAAAACAAAGTTGCATTGGGGGGTAAGGAAGAAAAGGTATAAAAAAGTGTTCATCTGAGGATCTTAGATGGAGTAGTAGTAGTATTAATACTAGCAGTAGTACTAGGGGTAATTTGCTTTTGAGACAAAGGACAAAAGACCTTTTAGTAACGCTTAAGCTGGGTTTTGCATTTCCTATGTTTGTCAGTTGAATGAAACAACAACGTTAATTATAATATGAACATTTAATTTAAGAATGGCTTTCTTGGTTTTTTATCACACATTAACAACATTCATAGAACTGTTCTTAAAACATTCTGTCACCCATGTATGAGCCACTCGTGGACAGTGGATCCCATTCCCATGCGGTAAAAAAACAAAACAAGAGTATCAGTGTCTTGGGTTTATCTGCTAAACAACAACTATGACTGTATCGCATGGCCTCCTTTTAGCAAAGAAATGAAATAATTGGGAGATAAGAAATCAATCTAGAAACACTCTAAAATTGGTATTTTGATCTATCTATAATTTTTGCTGAGTAAAGAAATCTGGATGAGGGAAGAGATCCCAGAAGACTTTAGGGATGCCATAATTATCACTCTTTTCAAGAAGGGTGATAGAACAGATTGTGGGAACTACCAAGGTATCTGTTTTCTAGCTACCGCAGGTAAAATCCTTGCATGGATCCTCGCAAATCGCCTCCTACCTATCTCAGAAGACATTCTCCCTGAATCCCAAAATGGTTTCCACCCTTCCAGGGGGACAGTGGACATGATCTTCACTGCATGACAGCTTCAAGAAAAATGCAGGGAGAAAAACCGACTTCTGTATATGGTGTTTATTGATCTGACTAAGGCCTTTGATACTGTAAATCGAACTGCTCTCTGGACCATCCTTCTGAAAATTGGATGCCCTGATAAATTTGTGAATATTTTGCGACTCCTCCATGACAACATGATGGTGACAATTTTGGATAACAATGGCTCTCAAAGTGATCCATTCAAAGTGGGATCAGGCATCAAACAGGGATGCGTCATTGCTCCGACCTTATTTGCTATTTTCATCACCACAATTTTACACCTTGTTGAGGGGAAACTTCCCACTGGTGTGGAAATCACATATCGAACAGATGGAAAGCTTTTTCATCTCAGTAGGCTGAATGCAAAAAGTAAGGTAATTACAACCTTTGTTGCAGAACTTCAATATGTCAATGATAATGTAGTCTCTGCACATTCAGAGAAACATCTTCAAACTATCCTAAATGTCTGCAGAAGCATATGAAAAGCTTGGCCTCTTGCTTAACATCAAAAAAACCAAAGTGCTCCATCAGCACGTGCGAACCAATCCCTCTGTAGCACCATCAATCCAGCTTAACGGTGTGACACTGGAGAATGTCGATCACTTTTCTTATCTTGGCAGCCATCTCTCCGTAAAAGATGACATCAGCTCTGAGATTCAGCATCATCTGAGCTCTGCGAGTGCCACATTCTTCCGAATGAAGCGTCGAGTGTTCGAGGATCGGGATATTTGCAGGGAGACCAAAATGCTTATTTACAAAGCCATTGTACTACCGACCTTACTGTATGCCCGTGAAACATGGACCATTTATAAACACCACTCCCAACTTCTTGAAAGATTCCACCAACACTGCCTCCAGAAAATTCTGCAAATTACTTGGCGGATAGATAGGTGGACTAATGTTAGCATATTGGAAAAAGCAAAGACCACTAGTGTTGAAACAATGATCCTGCAACATCAACTTTGCTGGACCTGCCATGTTGTTCGAATGCCTAATCACCGTCTTCCAAAGGAGCTGCTTTACTCCCAACTTAAGGATGGAAAATGGAATGTCGGTGGACAGCAGAGGTTGGTTCTCAAAGCTAATCTAAAAAAATGTAACATGAGTATGAGAACTGGGAAGCCTTGGCCCATGAGCGTCCCAATTGGAGGTCGGCCATTATCAAAGGTGCTATGGACTTTGAAGAAGCACGAGTAAAGGGCGAAAGGGACAAACGAGCTAAGCGGGAAGCACGTCAAGCAAATCCTCATCGTGACCATCTTCCATCTGGAAACCTATGTCCTCACTGTGGGAGGCTGTGTGGATCCAGAATTGGCCTCCACAATCATTTACGGACCCACTGTTAAAGACCTTACCCTGGAAGACAATCTTACTCAGCCACGAGTAATCACCAATGAATGAATGACAACCTGGGAGACCAGGGTTCGTATCCCCACACAGCCATGAAGCTCACTGGGTGACCTTGGGCCAGTCACTACCTCTCAGCCTCAGAGGAAGGCAATGGTAAACCACCTCTGAACATGGCTTACCATGAAAAAGCTATTCATAGGGTCGCCAAAAGTTGGGATCGACTTGGAGGCAGTCCATTTCCATTTTCCAAAGAAACCAGAACTGAGAAAATACAGTTTTCATTTGTTGAACTTGATGTTTTCATAGTTCTTACTGTTTCATGTGGTCTTGTAATGTTCCTCAATCACACTGCATTGCAATGTTGCCATGTGGGCTAGCTGCAGCAGACACTGATAACCTTATTGCCTCATCTCCCTTTAGAACCATGTTATACTCATTTATTATTATTATTATTATTATTATTATTATTATTATTATTATTATTATTATTATTATTATTATTATTTCAGTAATACATGCAGACAAGCTTTAAAAACCAGTACACAGAACAAAAGAATTTGGGAGTATCCAAAGGTGCAAGGAACAATTATGAGCTCGTTTCAGCACTGAAGGGCTTTGAGCCACAAGTCCAATTCAGGTCAGTTCCTTGAATCAGTCCTGACCAACAGGAAAGGTAACTATCAGAGGGATATCTCTTACATTCCTCATGATGAATAAATATTAACAGGGGCCACCTAGATTCAATAAAGGTGTCCACTGTTATCACTCCTCTACGTAATCTATTTTGTTGAGCATTTTTCTAGGAGTGTCAAGGTCTCCACTTTATTCTACTGCCTGCCTTAACATAAACAGAGAGCTATGGTTCCAGTGATGTGCAAATTCCAATTCTACAGCCAACAGTAAAAACAACTAAAACTGAAAGACAATTGTTGCACATTTTCTGGAATGAGAAAAGTGCCAGCTGAGGGGAGGGGAATATAATCGGTGAGATAATAAAGATTCTGTGAAACACTATAGACCACCCTTTCCCAATCTTTGGGTCCCCAGATGTTGCTGGACTACAATTCCATCAGCCCCAGCCAGCATAGCCAATAGATAGGAATGATGGGAATTGTAGTCCAGCAACATCTGGAGACCCAAAGGTTGGGAAAGGCTGTTCTAGATCAAAGCATTGCACCACTGGACACAACTATGAGGAAGGGCCATATCTCAGTGGTAGAGCATCTGCATTGCATGCAGAAGGTCCCCAGGTTCAATCCCTGGTATCTCCAGGTAGGACTGGGACAGAACCTTTAACATTCACTTTCAGACTCTAGCCAAAATGCCGCACAGTGGGGCATTTTGCCACATTGCTATCAATTGTTCATTGGAGAGAGGCTAAAGGGTATGTCATGAAAACAGTCAAACTCTGTCCAATGAACAATTGATTGTTCTACTAAACTGAGTATACTTACGGATCTTAGAATTGTAAATACTCCAAAAAAGGAAAGAGAGAAGGAGCCAACAACTTTACCCATTTCTTCCGCATTCTCATAGATGTTATGATAAAAGGGATTCAGCACCCTCTGTCAAATTCTCTGAGATAATTTAAAGGGAAAAACAGGCCCTCACCCATGATAATTCCTTATAATTTGAATCAGTTGTTTAAGATTACTGGCATCAAAATATAACTGCAGATTTGGAATCCTCAATCCCCTGTTCTGCTGAAGTCTAAAGCCCATTTGCCTATTGGTCCATGATCTCTTGCTCTCATTGATAAAATCATAAAGGTTTTTTTTTCCAAGAGCACAACTCTTTCTGTTCTACCCAAACCAGAAGGGTCTGAAATAAATATAGACATGTGGGCAAGATGACCCAATTTGGAAAGGTACATTTTTCTCCATTCTCTAAAATTCTTCTGGGCCTGCTTTAACAAAGGTTCAAAGTTAAGCTTTTCATGCTGTTGTAGAGCCTTAGGGATCATCATCTCCAAATATTTTATTGTGCTAGGTTGTAACATAAGCCCATTCCTATTCTTCTGGAGGTCTAGTGGGGTCACACAATACATAGGATTGCTGATGTGGTTTGGATGCTTGACACTCATAGAATAGTGTACTCTCCCAAGTGAAGGCTGCTTGGCATTGACACACTGACATCAAATGCCGGCATCTGATGAAGGTTTTCCTCTTCACCTGAGCATTTGATACAATACAATCTAGCTGAATCAAGAGGCTTTATGTTAATCCTGTTCGGGGTGCTAGCAAGTTCTCTTCTCATACACACCATTAGTGGAAGCTGAAAGTTTTATATATTTATTTGATTCTTTACATTTTGATGGTGGTTTAACAATTTTGTATGTTTTTAAACCCAATTGTAAGTCACCTAGAAGCCTCCCCTTGTTATGCAGCTAACAAATAAAATAAATAAAGAATATCAGCCACAAACAGGGATGACAAGGCCCTCCATGTATAATGCCATGTAATGTGTAATAGGGACATAAAATATATGTTCAGAATGGGTCAAAGCAGAGCAAGCAGTGTAACAAAGCAGAACTGCAACAGAAAACTACAAAAGGAAAAGCCAATCAGGGCAAGTTTCGCATTAAGCAAAGTGAGATCGCAACCTCAGGCAGCGGATACTGAGAGATGGGAACCGGCAATGAGGAGCGAGGACAGGGCTGCATGGGCCGTGTGGCCTACTATGTGGCCCCAAGCAAAACAGCTGCCCTTTGATGCAGTGGAGAATGCTATCCTGTTACCTGTGTGGATGTAAGATTCAACTGTCAGTCCTGTCAGCTTCCGTAGGTGAAATAAGGGGAAGGCACCATCTTGTTCTTCACTTTGGGCAGCAAAATGCCTTCGGCCTGCCCTAATGATTGGCTGTGCCCTTTCACTGTTTTGTTTTGTTTTTTAAGCAGAGCAAGGCAACCAGGACCAAAAAATATTGTGCTTGAGGTACAGTTGGGGGGCCTAATTGGATCTGTTTGATAGCTTGCTGGTGGCCTCCTCTTGTTTCTTGTTCTAGGGCTGATAAGAATCTGGGGTCATGGAATTTCAAGTGTCCTCTGCCGAACCTGCATTCCAAGACAGAGCAGGGCCAAGGGAGAATTATTCCACCAAGGAAGGGGCATGTGCCCAGCTCCCCATGAAAATGGCATCATCCCATGTTGGCTGACATTAAGCAACTGTGCTGGAAAAATCACCCCATTTTAATCTCCCTCCCTTGTTACCAATTGTCACAGCTTTGCTACTTTCTTCTTCCCTCTTGATGTGTGACATGCTTTTTTGAATGACCCCTTAGCAGAGGATTTTGCTAACGCTCGGGGGCTCTGGAGACTTCTACTTGGATCAACAAGAAACATTGATTCTAACATGTTTCAGAGGATTTGTGACATTCTCAGCATGTGTGAAACTCAAATCGCCCCCCACAGGCCCACCGTCTGATGACATGTGGAAAGCTTTGCTCACTATTTGTCCTTGGAAATGTATAAGTACAGAAGTTAATCCTTCTTGGGATAAATCTCATTTATGTGTTTGTCTCCTCAGCAAGGTTTATCCTACTTCATTAAGTTTTGGCATCTCAAAGGGCAACAGCTGCACCGTTACACTACCACTGCTTTAAGAGCCTCCATTCATGATAATGTTTAATGCAAACTTATTCCTCTCTCCAACTGCAGGAACATTAAACCAGATTTTCCTTATCTTATTACTATTTGCTTTTTAAAGTATTTTGATTTTAAACAAAGATACTGTACAGGATCTTCAGCTGGTATACCTTGGCATAGCTCCAATAATTTAAGTATTACTCCTTCCCTCTGACTCAGTTTGGGAATCTGACCCAATTTGGAAGGGAATGGTAACTTAAAAGGGTAAAAATAGCTTGACTCCATACTTGTTTATATGTGACAATGAGGACTGAGTTTAAGGGGTTCTATAATACACCCTGTAGCAGGCATTTACTGTTCAGAATTTCGAGGGCTAGATGCAGCCTGCCATCAGTGCTTGTTCAAAGGTATGGGGGCCCTTGGTGAAGATGCTGTCAGTGCCCTCCCTTTCTGAGTGGGTCCATCTCCTTCTCGCAAGTTCCCATCTGCTTGCCCTTTCCTGCTGGGCCTGATCTACTGCCCAGAGGAAGAATGCAAGGCAAGTGGGGGATGCTTCCCCATCTCCTTTGTATGGTCGCTGCTTACATGCTCAGAGAGCACATGAATAAGTCAGCAGCAAGGAAATGGAGCATCAGGGCCGGGAGGCTTTGGGACTCAGCAGTGGGGGCCTGCAGCAAGGTTGGGGGTTGGCAGGTGCTCGGCAATGCCAGCTCCTGACACTGGCCCTGCCAGCAGTGACTTCTTCCAGTTCCTGCCCTACTGTAAGACAATTTCTTGTGGCTCTCGGACATAAATCCAAGTTTACCTGGTCCTGCTTCTGGCACTGCTTCCTGCTTTACATCTGGAACACAATCACCCACCGCCTGCTCTTGACATATATTTTATATTCTGTCGTCGTTATACTGTGTGTCCTTCAATAACATGTATTGTGCTTTGCTCTGACATCCATATTGTCGTACACTAGGGCATTTTGTGGTGATGAAACCTCTGGACATGATTGGCTCAATTGTCTACTTGTGACACAAATGCCGGCCAGTCAGGAGGGTCCTTGACAGTTGTAGGTGCAACCTACTTGCCTGTTCCAAAAGGACTTACCAGTGAGATGAACCTTTGGCAGGAGACTGGCCAAGCCGCTCTGATTTTAGATAGGATCAGGAGAGGCAGAAGATTCTAGGAAAACAGGTGAAAGAAGCAGGAGCCTATGAAGATGAGCTTGGAAGATGGTGTGCTCTTGCAAAAGAGAGGCAGGAAGGCCAAAGGCAGACATCTGAAAGAAAGTTAAGAGATATTTAGGCACAGAAGTATGTATGTCCAGGAGCTACAGAGATCAAAAGGGCAAAGGTTGGCATGTTCAGCTGAAATAATTAACCAAATCTTTTGGCTGCAAGGCCTCTAGTGGTTCTAAAAATATACTTGGCTAATATTAGCCACCCAAATTGATTAAACCACTCTACATATTTAGCAGATTGTATTCAATTCCTAACGCAGGAAAGAAGATCCTAGCTGTTCAGGAAGATCTTTTCAATATATTGCAATTTTTACAATGAAAGAGTTGTTCATTAAAATGCATTTACTCTGGCTAACCCAACATGAAAGAAATTATCTTGTTTACAGTGGAATCCTGACAAAAATACATGCAGAAAAGAGAGGCAAACACACATGAATCTGGATTGCTTAGTGGAACACTGGTTTGCTGCCACATCCAATTTTTCTCATTAGAACTTGTTTTATTTGAACATGACTCAGTACCCCGTGTAAAATGTGAACTTGTTAATCATATTACTATATGGAAAACAAATTAATTATGCATGATATTGCAAATGGGTTGCTAGTTCGCCACTGGAAAGATTAGACAAATGCAGGCATTGCTTCAAATGGCATCTGATATACATATAAGGCCCTACTTTAAGATCATTTGTAAAATTCATGTAGGAAGAATTCATCTAAAGCTTTTTCTCATCTCTCTTAAATAAATTTTAAATTAACATTTTTGAAGGTGAGATTAAAAGCCACATTTTGTGTGTCTGCTCATAGGAAATGAAGGTTATTTGTTTTTTAAAAAAATATGGTGTTGGACATTACAGTGAATGGCTTGGATTCAAAGTTATTCCTCCATTCATGTAAGAGAGGCAGCAATTTCTGCCAACTTCCACTCCATCTAGAGCCCCTTCCTATACCATTCCCACGGGTTCCCCAACCCCAAGGAACACATGGGGGGCCCACAGGAGACTGCAGATGTAAGGGGTTAATCTACTGTTCTGTGAACATGAACTCTGTTTTGTTCATGGAAGGCAAGTTATGATCCAAGCCAGTCTCTGAGATCTAGGGAATTGCAACATTCACTTCTGAATGTTAACCATCCCAGACAAATACTGTGAATATCCAAAAAAGTTGAGATTGGAAGTTGCATGGCTTTGGATACCACCAAATACTGCAGCCCTGCATCTTCTCCTCTCTCCCCCAATTAATGTGTTGTGTGTAGTGTTACACAATACTAAGCATGACATCATCACACTGTGAATTTCTCTACCCCTACAAGCAGCAGCCAATGAGCAAGGGTGGGGGGAAATGAATGGTGCTATAACATCACATCTTTTGTATAGCCAGATGTTACCAGGAGCAGAGCTTGGAAAAGTTACTTTTTTGAACTACAACTCCCATCAGCCCAATCCAGAGGCCATGCTGGCTGGGGCTGATGGGAGTTGTAGTTTAAAAAAGTAACTTTTCCAAGCTCTGACCAGGAGCGGGGGAATGATAAGAGATGCGAGGCTGCAGTTTTCTGAGGCCACCATTCCATTGGTGTAACATCTAGTCCCAGCCCCAGAACTATAATGCTGAGTGTTGGTTATCAGAATTTATTGATGTAGATCCAAAAAATGGAGAAACACGCATCTACTTTCAGGCATTAATAAAATTAATCTGGAATGGCCAATATTTACACTGTATATACATTTACATTATTACATTTTTATCCCATCCTTCATTCAAGCGGTTGAGGGCAGTGGACATGATTCTCTCACACACATACTGTTTTATCCTCCTAACAAGCCCATGAAGCTTGGCTGAGGGGGGATCTTAACCTGGGTTTTCCTCATCCTAGTCTGACCCTCTAACCCAGCCGTTCCCAACTAGTGGGCCACCAGATGTTGTTGGACCACAACTCCCATCAGCCTCAGCCAGCATTGGAATGGTCAGGAAAGATGGGAATTGTGGTCCAACAACATCTGGTGGCCCACTAGTTGGGAAATGCTGCTCTAACCACTACACCCCACTGGTACTGTTTTGGATAATTGTTGAAGAGATCTATTGTATTCCTCCCACCAACAAACAGAATTATGGCAGTTTCACAGATTAATTTCCAAATAAGAAAGATTAGTGTGAAACAACTCAGACACAAATACAACATTTAACGCTGGGGGGTGGATCATAGCTCAGTGGTAGGGCATCTGTTTCACAAGCAGAAGGTTCCGTGTTCAATCCCCAGTATCTCCAGGTAGGGGTGGGAAAGGCCCTTGTCTCAAGAAAGTACTTCTTCACATAGCACATAGTTAAACTATGGCATTTGCTCCTACAAGAGGCAGTGATGGCCACCAACTTGGATGGTTTTAAAAGAACATTAGACAAATTCACGGATAAGACTAAGAATGGCAACTGGCCATGATGACTGTGCTCTACCACTAGGAGGCTCTTGCACTCATGTCCTGCTTGTGGGCTTCCCATGGGTGTCTGGTTGGCCACTGTGAGAACTGGATGCTGGACTAGATGGCCTGATCCAACAGGTTCTTCTTATGTTTAGCCTGAACAGCCACTGCCAGTCAGTGTAGACAGTACTGAGCTAGATGGACCAGTGATCTGACTCAGTATAAGGCAGGTTCCTATGTTCTTACCGGTGCAATCCTATACATTCTGTTCAGGAGCAAATCCCATACTCCCAGGTAAGCAGGTATAGGATTGTAGGCTTAGTATAAAGCATATACATTGCTTAGAAATCTCCTTCACAGAGGCAATAGTATATGTTGATTAATTTTCTTAGGATTTAATATTGCCCTTACAATCACACCATGTTTCAGATACAGTAGTTTGTGTGTACACCTTTGGGGCTGCCACGTCTATACACATAAAACCCTCACTCATCATGATTGAGATAACGAAACAAACCCTGCGACAGGGCAGTAAGGAGCTGAAAATTGAACTGAGCAAAATGACGCAGGAGCTTAAAGAAATAGGGGATCCTGTGAGAGAGGAGAATGAGATGAGAGATGAGAAAAGAAAAAATAAAGGGAAGATACAAGCCCTGGAGATTGGAACAAATGTGGAATTGGAAAAAGATCTGGAGTTTATGGATATTAGAAATAAAATCTACTGTTTGGAATTTAACGTTATCTCTGAAGAAATTAATGAAGATATTAGAGATAAAGTTATCAATGGCTTGGATAATCTTCTGGACTGGAATGACGTGATGGAGCTTGATATAGAGAAAATATATGGAATTAACTGCAGCCATGTGACAATGGAAAAACTCTCAAGAGATGAGCCAGTGCATTTTGTAAAAAAGAACAGAGATATGACTTTACAACAATATTTCAGCAACTTATTCAGAATTGATGGCAAGAAAATATTTGGGATAGAGGAAATTCCCATCAGACTCTTATTATATGACTATGGTTATGACAGCAAGATTATTATGGAATACTGATAATGGAAGATTGGACACTGAAATTACTGGACTTAACAGGACTATTGAAGATGGAAGATGGAATTAATATGGATGATGGAATAATGGCTATTGAAATTATTGGACCTAACAGATTTTGATGAGATGGATTAATCGATATGTTTATTTGGACTATGGTTATGACAATAAGATTATTATTATTATTAACGAGATGGATTAATCGACATGTTTATTAGGAGAAAAATTGATAGATATATTTCTTAAAGAATTGAAACCTCTCTTTGACTTTTTGTGGAAAGAATAAAGTAATGTTTATGAGATTTGATGATTAATTAAGATAACTACTGGAGGAAAGTGATTTTATAATATAATTTAAGAGACAGGATTGTTATATATTGTAGACCTATAACTGATTTGATCTGCGACAAATGGGAAGTCAACATTTTATTTTTTTGTTTAATCATTTTTGTTTTTTGTTTTTTTTGTCTTTGAATGTTTTATGATTTTGTTTTGTATGTTTTATGAAAATTTGAATAAAAATTATTGTAAAAAAAAAAAAAAAACCCTCACTCATCATAAGCATGTAAGAAGAATTGCCTTGTTGGATCAGACGAAAGGTTCACCTTATCCAGCACCTTGTTTCGAACAGTAGCTATCCAGATGATTCTGAATGCTCACAAGAGCAGAGCTTGAAGACAATGGCAAACGTATATTACCATCACTACACACTGGATCTGTTACTCAAAGCTAATACAATACTTGCCCATAAATCTAAATCGCCCTGTCCCAGTTATGGCAGTATATCCCCTTTTCATGATATTCCTATCTGACATGGCTGTGTCCTATTTATTATATTATTTAACAGGTTTGCTTTAGTTCAGAGTTCTCCACAGAAAGCAAGACTCATGGTAGTTTATTAAGAAGGGGGGGGGAAATATCACTTCTTCTGAATAGAATTGTTTCACAGTAATTATGACTGTATATTAAGCCAATAGGGGAAGAGTTAAAAAATTGCTCTATTTTAATTTGAATTGTATTGATTTCAAAATTTAACTAAAAGCAAAAAAAGGTTTCAATTACAGAATAACCTTTTTTATATTTCACAGTTAGTAATTTTCATACAGCTGTATAATGGGGCTAAAGAGGATCTGGAATTAATGAAACTGATTTCTGTTAAGTGTCGCTTCACTACATTATTCTTTAAAGTCTTTGATTAACTGGAATTCACAATTTTATATGCATGATATTTTCTCCCCCAATAATTTGGCAATGAACATGCATGCAGATGTGTATGAACACACAGACGGACACGTGAGCAAATCAATATAAACAGAAAGGATTTGAAAATACTGAAAATGATGCAACATAGCATTTATACCAAGATTTACCGTATTTATTTTTTTGCTTTCTTGAAACCACACAGGGGCCTATCACGTCATGAAAATAAAACAAAAAATAATTGTTGTCATTCTAGATTAAACCATTGCTGAGTGACCTACCGTCAACCATGCCATATTCTTTGCCAAGGTCTAATTTGCCTTCTAGCAACAGTGTGGTTAATCACTTGGCTTCATGACAATAAAAAATTTTTTTAATACATTTGAATGTGTCAGTCATAGTCTGGCTGAGTATTCAGCTGTGTAGTACAAGCCCCTTTTGACATTATCCTGTAACACTGAAAAATGAAAGATCCAAACTTTGGTTGTTTGGATTGAAAAATTAGAAGTTTTTTCTTTTTATCAAAACATTTTTTTTAAATTAGCTTTTTTATTGATTTTTTTAAAATGAGCCATTGGTGGTTTTCCCTTTTTTTTTCCTTTAGTGAAACAAGGATACCCACTATATATCTGAAACTAGGTGTGGTTTGCAAGATAGTCTCTCATCTTTAATTTTAAGAGGTTAATTTTCAACTTTTTGTTATTGCACAGTAACATTTGGAATACATGGCTGTAAGGGTTCATAAGCTGAATGAGCAAAGAAAAACAAATCAAGACAATGCCTATTTTTATTTCATAATTTTAATGATAACCTTTTAAATTAATGGCCGCTGCTAGTCTGGGGTTCCAGTCAACCAAAATGTCAAGTGCAACGCCATTGGTTGGCACCAGGATGCTCAACAGAAAATACTTTTTCACACGGTACATAATAAACAATTCAATCCTAAATATGTCTACTGAGTCCCACTGAGGTAAATCAATATAGAATTGCACCTGAACTTATACAGTTTGCTGCCACATGATATGGTGATGGTCAGTGGCTTAAGTGACTTTAAAAGGGGATTAAATATTTTACTTTTTTGTTACGATTTAAAATATGTATATCCTGCCATTTAACATAAAGATAGTTAAAGTACAGTAAATTACTAAATACAAATTCAAATCCAAAAAAACACACCACCAAATTACAGCATGCAGCAAAAAGAGCATAACAAAATATCAAAAGCAGCACTAAAATCAATTTATTTGCTTGTAAGTGGATTGAAAGCTCAGACAAATAAAATACTTAAAAGTACACACAGTTGATGCCAGACTGGCATCTCTGGGGATGGTGTTCCGCAACAGGGGCACTGTCACAGAAATGGCATTTGCTGTGATCATCACCTGTACAATCTCCAAAGACAACAACCCCAGGAAGAAGGGATTCTGAAGATTTTAATGAGTGGGCAGGTTAATATGAGTAGAGGCAGTCCTTTGGTTACCCATGTAAAGGGCTAAAAGGGTAAAGGTCAACACCAGCACTTTAAACTGTACCTGTAAACTCAAACGAAGCCAATGGGGATATCAATTAAGGACAAGCCTATCAATGGTTATTAGCTATAGTAGCTAAAACAAAAAAAGTGTTCAAAGATGTACCACTTCAGATTGCAGTGGAGACTCACATGACTCACATGACTCACCCAGACAAAAACAAAATCCTTGTCCATAGAAAACTGACACGTCAGGAAGAAGGCAAGTTTAGAACCTGGACAAGCCAGTTCTCTATATGGATAGATATTTTATTTTATTTTATTTTATCTTGCCTGAAAGGGCATTTAGTCATGTTGAACCCTCACCTTCAGTTTGAAGTCGTACAGCCCAGAGATAGGTTTGCCACTTCAGTTAGAAATTATTTTATATTTCCTTCAGTGTATTATGAAAAGGCAACAGTATTGAGGTTGTGATGATCTACAAATGCATTTAAAAAGATAAATTAATTATTCATCATTTTAAAGGCAGGTGATTAATCAGATAAAAATAATCAGTGGGCAGGTTTAACAGTAAATATGAATATACACTACAGAGAAATGATGCTGTAAGAAACTCTTTTTTATTTTTTCTTCTTAAGTGCATTTTGTGCCAGCATTTTCACTTTGATTAATATAGCAAACATTCTCCTTAATCAAAACTCTGTTTTCATCAGTATTTCCCGCTTTGCCTGCTGTTGTCTGAGGCAGGCTGTTTGGAGATTTAGCTTCATATCTTTCAGTCTCTATTATTTTAGTTTTTTGCCCATGAAGCAAAGGAATCCATTTTACCTTTTCAGAGTGATAATAGCTGACAGAACAAAAGTTTGAGTGGTGAATGTTCTTGAGCTGAAATCTTTCATTTCTGTTTCCTCTTGTTGCCACATTGCTCTTGGAAACTAAAAAAAATGTTCATTGTTTAGGTATATTCTCCCCAGCATTTTTTTTCCAATCCCATCAAGAAATATAATCAACAGTGTGTTTTAATTTATGGGTTTCATTTGCGACTAGGATGGCCCAATTGTATCAGGATAGCTGGGAACAATACTTGCAATAGTTCCAGTTCTCTCTGCATATTTTTTGGGAGAAGCAATAGCTAAAGCATGAGTGACATAAAATATGCTATTTTAAAAAATATGATTTTGAATCATATTTCTGTGCAATCCAAAAATATAGCCATCAACAAAAAGTGAAGATCAAAGGAAATGGACATTCAAACACTTGGCATGTATTCTGAAAACTTCCCTTTCACCTTCCTTAATTAGTGGCAGGACAAAGGTTATGAAAATCCCACCCTTTTGCAATTAGTGTTGGCAGCCAAATGAACAAGCCATCCTGATGGGTCTTGTGCTAATTTATGTCTTTCCTTTTTACTGCAGAGGAATGTGGAATTTTTGACTCATAGTCCCCTCAAGATGAATACCTAGTAAACTTTGCCACACATGGTATCTAAAGAGAAAGTGTGCCAGAACTGGCTATATCCAAATTATTGCCCTTTAATTGGACTTATGAACCACAAGAAACACGGCATTGGCTAAAAGTCAATGTAGTTAAGTTTGTCACCATTCTCATAATACCTTTTATATGTAAAGGTGATGATCCTAATGCAGTTAGCTTAGCTGCCTTTGAGATGGGATACTACTTGCATCTGATCTGAGCAGGTGAATATCCTGCACCATGATGCTGCAAGCCTGTTTCCAAGGGTCAAAAAGTAACTTGGTTTTGTGCTCAGAGCTGATCTGTTTTGAAAGGCAATTTTGTAAGACAGCAATAACCAGTTTATTAGAAGATATCAGAACTAAAGCATAGGGCTGCTAACCTTTTACATGCTCCTGTCTCTCTGACTTTAACAGCTATTTGATCTGCAGATATTAGCACGTGATGATGCTTATTATCTCTTATGCCTTCTGGTTTCTACAGATCAAGCTGCTGTTAACACACATGTCTGTTGGGAACCTGAGTGTGGGAACCTGCCACCCACGTGTACCATTAAACATGCCTCCTTGAGAGGAGGGGGATCTTTTGCTAGGGATAAACCAAGTGCTTTGCCCTGAAATGTAACCTAAATAGTGTGTGCGTAACCCAAGAATTACAGGTCCAAATCACACTAAAACAAAGCTTTATTTTATTGAGAGAAAATAGAAGAATAGCATGACAAAATTACTGGGTGCATGTCAGCATTAATCATCAATATCCTAACCCATTCATAACTTTAAACTAAAGAGATCAAAGGTCCCTATTGCTATAAGGAATGACAGGTAGCAGAGATTGCCTATCCTAGGCCCAGGAGTGGGCAGTGAAGTGATGTGAAGGAGCTCCAACCAAAAAGCAGGAAGGAATCTTTTTGCCTCAAGGGTTGCACTGAGACACAGACTACGTTCCTGGTCTGTGGCCTGCAGTCCTGCGCTACGTTCCTTGAGAGTGTAGTTACACGTGTTGGAGCTCAGACTGCGTCTTAAGTTTCAAACCCCACTCCTAAATACACTTTCCCTCTTACAAATCAACGTGAAAAGGAGGAGTCTGGGTACGAGGTGATCTCATGTGTGTGTATTTCTTGCTGACTCTCAGAAAAAACTAGTTCTGCTTTCTAATGCTGTCTTTGAACAATGGGATTGTTCTGCTAGGCATGAGGGAAATCTGCCAAAAAATGAGATAACATTTAATTCAGGGTCTTCACATTCCTCCAAAAGTGCCAGAAGATGGTCCTTGCTTCTTGTCCTCATTTCACAGTACTTAGGAATGCATAAGGAGTCAGAAAACAGGGGTGGGGGTGGGGTGGGAAATGTTCAGAATACTCCAGGCCTTGCCACCCCTTTGACTCCAAATGAGCAAAAGTGGGGGTTAGCCCAAGCACTTGTAACACTGCTGTTAAAGGCACAGCTGGTGCCATTTTCTGGTCAGTTGGCAACCATGTATGACATAATCAATGTATTATTTTCATGTGTATGTCAGAATCTTAATATAATGTGGTTTTTTATTCCCTATAATAAATACTCCTTTGGTTAAGTAACTCAAAACAGGATCAATAGTAAACAGTAACACACTACTTAACAACAAAACCCTGTTGCTTAGTCTGAACTACTAGAGTAAGTGCTATAATCTTAGAAGAGTAAGCTGGAAGTAGACAGAAAGAGATCCCAGTAACTAAGATGAAGATTCCTTGCCATATGTAAATACTCATTGGGGTTGGATGCAGACTAAGTTAGTTGCACTTAATTCCCATTGACATTTATGGGACAATGGGACCTAGGATCAAATGGATCCAACCCATACAGCCTGAATATATGCATGTTTGCTCAGCAGTAACACAAAATTTACTAGGACTAACTTTCAGGTAAGTATGCATAGAATTTCAGTCCTAATTTATTTTTACACTGATCTGGAATGAACAAATTTCAGAGTACTGGTAGCTGATGGGAAGAGGGAGAAGATTCAGCTGAGTACCTAATTTCAATTCCAGATATAGCTTAAGGCTGCAATCCTATACACACTTACTTGGGAGTAAGAGGCATTGATTTCAATGGGGATTAATTCCAAGCATGCATGCAGGATTGCAATGTTCATCATGTGAGACTCCCACATGATACTTCACTTAAGAAAAAGCAAGCTTCACCACCTCCTTAGGATCCCAATCACATGTTATCATGCTGTGCCAAAACAGTGCTCTGAGGGCTAGTTCACACAGAGGTTTAGTGCAGATCTGGTGCTTCTTACAGCCCCTTTTAATTTGCATGGATCACATGATGTTGCAGGCAATCAGCAGCTAGAATGCAGTTTTCCCCTTTAAATCCATAGTACTGTATATCAATGCTCTTTTAATCCAAAAAGGGAAGGAAAAAACATCTCCAGTTCGTATCTCTTGTGCTTGTAGATGCTTTACTCCAATGCTTTAGGCAAGTGTATCAATCATTCCCCTCTCCACGCCCACTTCCCTCTCCTCCCTTCTTTCATTTCATTTCCTGTTTAGCTGCTGGCTCCCATTCTGCAAGCCTGCTGCCAACTGTGCTTTATTTTTCTTTCTCCCCTAATTTGTGTACAAAAGCATAACACAGTTCAAGCAAATATCTGCATTCCAGCTGGATGACCTTAAGATCCTGTCCCTTCAGTGTGAATGAAAAGCACCATGTCTGCAGCTGGCTTTGAGCCCTCTGTGTGGACTGTGCAAACAGAAAACTGAGGTAAAAGCAGCGTCTTTAATACGAAGTTTTGCTCCCATGTGGACAAGCTCAGAATCTCTGAAATGAGAGCTACAAAGAAAATCCATTTCAAATATTGTGCATATCACTGATGAGTCCTACTGGTATTGATATTGTTTACTTCTAAGTAAGTCTTTGCAGGATTGCATCCTAGAAGTTTCTTTCAACCTCTCTTGCACTGTTTGCTAAATAGAAAGTGGAAGAAAGCCATTCTAAGCTAGAGTGTACATGAATGCATAATAGTTCGGGGGGAGGGAGAACCTACAAGAATTAATTTGAATGTCTGAAATGAACTTATGTATAGATATCATCTTAGCAAGCTACACCAGCTGAAATCTCCTCTTCTGAACAACTGTTAAAGCCTTCTGTTCTTTTGCATGTGGCCACAAATATTGAAACATGTGTAGGTCACAAGGACAGCTGCCACTGCTACAATGCCAGCTCCTTTCCCCACCTCCTGTACATTCATTTTTGCACCAGAAAATGCCTGAAAAGTGCTTGTGTATGTTGGTTTTGTCCTAAAATTCTCACTGGGATGGAAACCATGTATCTGGGCCATAGCACTTCAGGCAGTAAGTAGGGGCTCCCCTGACTGAATATGCATCCATACAAAATAAAAAAGAATCCACTGGCATATTGGGGAGGATAGCCTAGAAGCCTTCTTCTCGACATCTAACTTTCTACATGGGGAGAACTTTTTGTATGGACAAGAATTCAATAGCATGAGCTCCCACAAAGTAGCATAGCCCAGACACAGGTTTACAGTGAGATGTAGGCCTTCTGTACACTGCTTTCTCAAAATTGTCCTCTATCAGAAATGGCTTTGGCACGGAAACAGCCTTGATCACCCTGGACAAGGGAAGTATGACCCTGCTAATTTTCCTTGATCTGATCTCTCAGTGGCTTTTGATACCATTGACCATGGAGTCCTCCCAGAGCAGATCTGTGGGTTGTGACCTGGAGGCACAGTGACACAGTGGTTCCGTTCCTACCTGCAGGGCCCTTTCCAGAGGGTGGCAGCGCAAGACTGCTGTTGGACCCCCATGCCAATTATGTTGTAAAGCACCTTGTCCCTTATACTTTTTAACCTATATGAAGCTGCTGGGAGCTATCATCAGGATGTAATGGTATGTGGACACCCAGCTCTATTTCTCCCTGCCATCTGAATCAGATGAGGCAGTGCAGGTGCTGGATTGGCACTTGGAGGCAGTAATGGCAGATAAATTGAAACTGAATCCTGAAAAGATTGGAGGTGCTGTGGGTTGGTGATGCTGATGTCTGGGAATTGGCTGGGAAGCCTGTTCCGGAAAGAGTTCACTCCCTCTGAAGGAGTATACCAGGGGTATATCTTCAAGATGCTTCTAGATCCAGCTTGTCACTGAAGGCCCAAATGGCGTCGGTAACATGAAGCATTTATTTCCAGCTCCAGCTGGTTGCAAGCTATGGCCATTCCTGGATAGAGAACCTGGCAGCAATGATCCATGTTCTGGCAGCCTTCAGATTAGATTACTGTAATGCACTCTACCTGGAGCTGCCCTTGAAGATGGTTCACTGACTAGCTGATGCAAAATGCAGCAGCCAGAGAGTTCTCTGGTAGAACTGCTTGGAACCTCAGCGGTTTACACGGGTTGCCTATATGCTACCAAGCCCAGTTCAAGGTTTTAATATGTATGTACAAAGCCCTGAATGGCTTAGGACTCCATCTGAAGAAGAGTTCTACAGTTCCTAGGATTCTTTGGGGAAATAATGTGTTTTAAATGTATAGTGTATACGCAGCCTAGCTCTGTTTGGCTCCTCCTCTCCCTGACCTGTTTCCATTCCAGGCAGTCATTTTAAGAACTACAATTTAACCTTAAGAATTGGTGTCTTGAGTTTGCTTGTTTTCTTCTTCCCTTTTCCCTTTGCCATTGTGTCTTTTGGATTGTAAGCCTGCGGATAAAGGCTGTCTTGCTTTTGTTGACTGTATACAACTTGCTCTAGGGACCCTTTTGGCTGTAGTATGGGGTATAAATGCAAGCAAGGAAGGAAGATTTAGCAGTTAAGAAGAGTACTGCTGGATCAGACCAAAGGCCCATCTAGTCCAGCATCCTGTTCTCACAGTGCCCCACTAGATGCCCCATAGGAAGCCCACAAGCAGGACGTGAGTGCAACACACTCTCCTCACTTGCGATTCCCACCAACAGTGGAGGTAGAACACAGCCATTGTGGCTAGTGACCACTGATAGCCTTATCCCCCATGAATGTGTTTAACACCTTTTTAAAGCCATCCAAGTGGATGTCCATTATTACATCTTGTGGTAGGAAATCCCATAGTTTCAGTATGTGCTGTGTGAAGAAGTACGTCCTTCTGTCTGTCCTGAATCTTCCCACATTCAAATGTATTGGATGGCCCTAGCTTCTAGCGTTATGAGCGGGAGAAAAACTTGTTTCAATCTACTTTTATAATTGCACCCAGGACAAGTCTCCATGGGAACTTCCCATAAAGCCAGAAGTGCGGGAAGGAGTATCTGAAATCATTTTACTACCTTGGACAAGAGTACACATGTCCTTCCCTTCCATGGACTTTTCCCTGCACATAGAAAACTGGCACATTGGGAAGCTGGAAAAGCACAGCTTTCAGCAACAGAAAGGGAAGGGCCATCACTCACTGAGAGAGAATGTGCTTTGCAGGCAAAAGGCACCTAGACTTGATCCCTGTAATCTCCCAGTGAGGCTAGGAAAGGCTCCTCCCTGAGACTCTTAAGAACAACATTAGATGCTGATGAAGACATTAAGGAAAATTTTTATACCCAGCTGGACATTATCTTATCAGAGATACCTAAGCAGGATAAAATTATCCTCTTGGGCGATTTCAATGCAAGAGTTGGCGTGATTCCAATTTATGGCCAGAAATCAATGGGAAAGAAGGAGTTGGCTATAACAACCTGAATGGAATTCTACTTCTGACTAAATGTGCAGAGCATAATCTTGTTATTACAAACACACTCTTTTGCCAGAAAAATAAATTTAAAACATCATGGAAGCACCCTCGGTCGAAACACTGGCATCTCCTGGATTACGTAATTGTCTGTGCTAGAGATTGTCATGATGTACTCCTCACTAGAGCCATGACGAGTGTTGATGACTGCTGGACAGATCACTGATTAATTCAATCCACTATGGCCATTATTTATTTATTTATTACATTTATATAACGCCCCATAGCCGAAGTTCTCTGGGCGGTTTACAGCAATTAAAAACAATAAAAACAAATATATAAATTTTAAAACACAAAAAACAATTTAAAAACACAATTAAAAAATTTGTTAAAAACAATTTAAAAACACATGCTAAAATGCCTGGGAGAAGAGGAAAGTCTTGACCTGGTGCCGAAAAGATAACAGTGTTGGCGCCAGGCGTATCTCATCAAGAAAATCATTCCATAATTTGGGGGCCACCACTGAGAAGGCCCTCTTCCTTGTTGCCAGACTCCCAGCTTCCCTCTGAGAAATCACCCGGAGGAGGGCCTTAGATGTTGAGTGTAGTGTACGGGTGGGTTCATGTGGGGGGAGGCGGTCCATCAGATATTGTGGTCCTAAGCCATGTAAGGCTTTATAGGTTAAAACCAGCACCTTGAATCGAGCTCAGAAATATACAGGCAGCCAATGCAAGCGGGCCAGAATCAGTTTTATGTGTTCGAACCATCTGGTCCCTGTTACCAATCTGGCCGCTGCATTTTGCACAAGCTGCAGCTTCTGAACTGTCTTCAAAGACAGCCCCACATAGAGCGCATTGCAATAATCTAACTTGGAGGTTACCAGAGCATGGTCAACTGAAGCCAGGTTATCCCTGTCCAGATAGGAACGTAGTTGGGCCAGCAACCGAAGTTGGTAGAAGGCACTCCGTGCCACCAAGGCTACCTGAGCCTCAAGTGACAGAGATGGTTCTAGGAGAACCCCGAAGCTACGAACCGGCTCCTTCACGGGGAGTGCAACCCCATCCAGGACAGGTTGGACATCCATCATCCGGTCAGAAGAACCACCCACTAGCAGCATCTCAGTCTTGTCTGGATTGAGCCTCAGTTTATTAGCCTTCATCCAGTCCATTGTCACAGCCAGACACTGGTTCAGCACATTGACAGCCTCATCTGATGAAAATGAAAAGGAGAAATAGAGCTGCGTGTCATCAGCATAATGATGGCAACACACTCCAAAGTTCTGGATGACTGCACCCAACAGTTTCATGTAGATGTTGAACAGCATGGGGGACAGAACTGACCCCTGAGGAACCCCATACTGGAGAGTCCAGGGTGCCGAGCAATGTTCCCCAAGCACCACCTTCTGGAGACGACCTGCCAAGTAGGAGCAGAACCACCGCCATGCAGTCCCTCCCACTCCCAACTCAGCCAGTCTTCCCAGAAGGATACCATGGTCGATGGTATCGAAAGCCGCTGAGAGATCAAGGAGAATCAACAGAGTCACACTCCCCCTGTCTCTCTCCCGACAGAGGTCATCATACAGGGTGACCAAGGCTGTTTCTGTGCCAAAACCAGGCCTGAAACCTGACTGAAATGGATCCAGATAATCGGTCTTATCCAAGAGTGTCTAGAGCTGGCCTGCCACCACTCGTTCCAGGATCTTGCCCAGGAATGGAACATTTGACACCGGCCTATAGTTATTAAGATTTTCTGTGTCCAGGGAGGGTCTCTTCAGGAGTGGTCTCACTACTGCCTCTTTCAGGCAGCCAGGGACCACCCCCTCTCACAGAGAGACATTAATCATTTCCCTGGCCCAGCCAGCTGTTCCATCCCTGCTAGCTTTTATTAACCAAGAAGGGCAAGGATCCAGCACAGAAGTGGTTGCACGAATCTGTCCAAGCACCTTGTTGACGTCCTCAAGCTGCACCAACTGAAACTCATCCAAGAAATCGGGACAAGGCTGTGCTCTGGATACCTCACTTGATTCACCTGCTATAACACTGGAGTCTAAGTCCTGGCGGATGCTAAACATTTTATCCTGGAAGTGCCTAGCAAATTCATTACAGCGGGCCTCAGATGGTTCTACCATGTCCTTGGGGCCAGCGTGTAATACCCCCTGGACAATTCTGAAGAGCTCCACTCAGCGGGAGATTGATGATTTGATAGTGGCAGCAAAATAGTTTTTTTGCTGCCCTCACTGCCCCTAAATACAGCTTACCATAGGCACTTACCAGTGTGTAACTGCATCCACCAGGAGTTTGTCTCCATGTGCACTCAAGCTGTCTCCTATATTGTTTCATCGCTCTCAGCTCTGGGGTATACCATGGAGCCGTATGAGCTCTACACAGGAGAGGGCGCTCAGGAGCAATCATGTCAACTGCCCGGGTCATTTCTGTATTCCACAGTTCAACCAGGGTTTCAACAGGAGCGCCAGCCCTATCAGCCAGAAAACTCCCCAGAGCCCTTTGGAAACCATCTGGATCCACTAGTCTCTGGGGGCGGAACAGCTTAATAGGTCCCCCACCCTTGCAGAAGGGAAAAGCCACTGTAAGTCTAAACTTCAGCAAGCAGTGATCTGTCCATGACAGAGGGACTGATGTAAGCCCCCCCCCACATTCAGATCACCATCTCCATGTCCAGTTGCAAAAACCAAGTCTAGAGTATGTCCTGCTACATTTGTTGGGCCAATGGCATGTTGGGACAGTCCCATGGTTGTCATGGAAGCCATGAAATCCTGAGCCTCTCCAGATAAGGTGGCCTCGGCATAGATGTTCAGATCCCCCAGAACCAAAAGTCTGGCGGATCTCAACAGTACAACTGAGACCACCTCCGTCAGCTCAGCTAGGGAGTCTGTTGGGCAGCGGGGTGGGCAGTACACCAACAGAATCCCCAGTCTGTCCCGCTGACCCAACACAAGGTGCAAACACTCCAGACCAGTAGTCACATGGACAGGGTGCCTGCAGAGGAAGATGGAGCTTCTATAGACCACAGCAACCCCCCCTCCCTGGCCTCAGGTCTACTCTGATGCTGAACCAGGTACCCTGGTGGACATAGCTGGGAAAGAATGACTCCCCCCTGCTCACCCACCCAGGTCTCGGTTATACATGCCAGATCGGCTGCCTCATCCACAATTAAATCGTGAATGAGGGAGATCTTATTATGTACCGACCTGGCATTTAGCAGCAGCATCTGGAGGCCTGAGAGCTGGCTGATAGGGCAACCAACAAACCTGCGGGTGTGGGGAGGACCGGAACAAGGCACAGCCATTAACTGCCTGGGCCGTGTTCCCCTTACCTGGCAAGTCCTCCTCACAACGCCATATCTCCCTCGACCCGTCACTACACTAATTGGGACCCCCTCAAGTCTCCCCACTTGGTTCTGAGTCCTCTCTCCCAGGTACATCACTCAAGACCTGCCAGTCCCACAAAAAACCAGGCAATCTGCAAAGCAGGAGCCCCCTCAGCCAGCCAGCTTATGTATCCCCTCCAGGGAAGGGAGAGGTAGATGAAATCATGAACAGCTGGCTGAGTACCTGGGGGCCTGGTCCTGCAAGGCGTGACAACCTGCAGTGCAGAAGTCCAACAGGGAAAGGGCGGTGGCAGCAGCCGAGCATCAGCAGCAAGCAAGCAGGCAGGCAGACAGCTGCAGCAGATGGCCCTCCCTCTTCCCTAGGTGATGGTAGTCCCCTTCTTCCTGCAGGCACTGGGTCTTAATATTGTTCCTCAAAATAGGCTTCAACAAAGAAAACTAAGGCGTAAAATAAACATCCACGCCCTTCAAGATACTATTAAGCGAGCTTGTTTTCAAACAACACTTAAATATATACATATGGAACGCCCTGAAAATGTCGAGGAACACTGGATTAAACTGGAGACATCTATTATTGCAGCGTGTGAACAAACTATTGGATACCAAACTAAGAAACATCAGCATTGGTTTGATGAGAATGATACTGAACATATCATCACCAAGAAAAGGAAAGCTTTCTGGATATGGCAGAATGACATTGACTGTGCTGCTAAGAAGAAAATGTATGCCAGTGCAAAGATTGAGGTCCAGTGAAGAACTAGAGAACTTAAGAATGCCTGGTGGATAAAGAAAGCTCAAGAAATTCAGCATTCTGCAGATGCTCATAATATACGGGGCTTTTTCAATGCCACAAAGGCCATCTATGGACCTACAAATTATGGTACAAATCCCTTTCAGTGGATGGTACCAAACTCCTTAAGGATAAAGAGTCTATTGCACTGCATTGAAAAGAGCATTATCATGACCTCCTTAATAGCAACTCTGTTGTGGCTGCTGAGGTCTTCTCACAAATTCCGCAACAACAAACCAGAGACCAGCTTGCAGTATCCCCTAATTTGGATGAAGTCAGTAAAGCCATTAATCAAATGAAGAATAACAAAGCTAGTGGACCTGATGGGATTCCTGCTGAAGTCTTTAAAGAAGGTGGGCCTGAACTTACACAACAACTTCATAAGCTCATCAAAAAGAACTGGATGAGGGAGAAGATCCCAGAAGACTTTAGGGATGCCATAATTGTCACTGTTTTTAAGAAGGGTGATAGAACAGATTGTGGGAACTATCGAGGTACCTCTCTTCTTGCTACTGCAGGTAAAATCCTTGCAAGGATCCTCGCAAATCACCTCCTACCTATCTCAGAAGATACCCTCCCCAAATCCAAAAATGGTTTCTGCCCTTCCAGGGGGACAGTGGACACGAACTTCACTGTACGACGGCTTCGAGAAAAATGCCGGGAGCAAACCGACCTTTATATATGGTGTTTATTGATCTGACTAAGGCCTTTGATGCTGTGAATCAAACTGCTCTCTGGACCATCCTTCTGAAAATTGGGTGCCCTGATAAATTTGTGAATACTTTGCGACTTCTTCATGACAACATGACAGCGACAATTTTGGATAACAATGGCTTTCAGAGCAATCCATTCAGAGTTGGATCAGACGTAAAACAGGGATGTGTCATTGCTCCGACCTTATTTGCTATCTTCATTGCTATGATTCTACACCATATTGAGGGGAAACTTCATACTGGTATGGAAATCATTTATCAAACAGATGGAAAGCTTTTTCATCTCAGTAGGCTAAAAGCAAAAAGTAAGGTAATTGCAACCTGTGTCGTAGAACCTCAATATGCCGATGATAATGTAGTCTCTGCACATTCAGAGAAAGATCTTGATTCTAACCAATAGAGATGATTTGGTGGATGAAGTGGTAGTTATGGGAACTCTGGGGGAAAATGACCACACCATACTTGAATTCGTGATTTTAACAGAAACAACAGCTGAGAGTAGTCATACAAGCACCCTGGACTTCAGGAAAGCTGATTTCAATAAACTCAGAACAATTGTAAGTATGGTTCCATGGCAAACGACCCTAATGAGAAAAGGAGTCCAAGACGGGTGGGAGTTTCTAAAAAAGGAAATTCTAAAAGCGCAATGGCAAGCAATTCCAACAAGGAAAAAAGGGGGAAAACAACAGAAGAAGCCGATGTGGCTTCACAAAAAGCTTAGAGATGACCTGAAAACAAAAAAGGACACATACAGGAAGTGGAAAGAAGGCCAGGCCACAAAGGAAGAGTACAGGCAGGTATTGCAGAATTGCAGGCATGTTGTCAGGAAGGCTAAAGCTGAGAATGAGCTGAGGTTAGCGAGGGATGCTAAAAGTAACAAAAAAGCTTTCTTCAGGTACATCCATAGTAAAAGACAGAGAAAAGAAATGGTGGCACAGCTACTCAATGAGGAAGGCAAAATGATAACAGATTACAAAGAAAAGGCAGAAGTGCTCAATTCCTACTTTGGCTCAGTCTTCTCCCAAAAAAGGGTCTATGACCCTCCCGGGAAACATGAAGTAGAAGGGGCAGGATTGGAGCTTGAGCTTGACAAATGGTCAAGGAATACCTAATCACTTTGAATGAGTTCAAATGGCCAGGGCCCGATAAACTGCATCCTAGAGTATTGAAGGAACTGGCTGAAGAACTCTCAGAACCGCTGTCTATTATCTTTGCGAAATCGTGGAGGACAGGTGAAGTGCCGGATGACTGGAGGACAGCTAATGTTGTCCCTATCTTCAGAAAGGGCAAAAAGGAGGAACCGGGGAACTACAGACCAGTCAGCCTAACATCAATCCCTGGAAAAATTCTGGAGCAGATTATAAAGCAGTCAATCTGTAAGCACCTTAAAAACAATGCAGTGATTACTAGGAGCCAACACAGATTTATGAAGAACAAATCCTGCCAAACTAATCTCATCTCATTATTTGATCGAGTAACCTCCCTTGTAGACTGTGGGAATGCTGTGGACATAATATATCTTGACTTCAGCAAAGCTTTTGACAAAGTGCCCCATGTCATTCTGATTAGCAAGGTAGCTAAATGTGGGCTGGATGGAACAACTGTCAGGTGGATCCACAGCTGGATCCAGAATCGTACTCAAAGAGTGCTTATCAATGGTTCCTTCTCAAACTGGGCAGAAGTAACGAGTGGGGTACCACAGGGCTCGGTCCTGGGCCCAGTGCTCTTCAACATTTTTATTAACAACTTGGATGAGGATGTACAGAGCATGCTTATCAAATTTGCAGATGATACAAAATTGGGGGGCATAGCTAATACCGTGGAAGACAGAAAGAAAATTCAAAGGGACCTTGATAGGCTGGAGCATTGGCCTGAAAACAACAGAATGAAATTCAACAGGGATACATGCAAAGTTCTACACTTAGGAAAAAGAAACCAAATGCACAGTTATAAGATGGGGGATACTTGGCTCAGCAGTACGACATGTGAGAAGGATCTTCAAATTGTCGTTGATCACAAGCTGAATATGAGCCAACAGTGTGATGTGGCTGCAAAAAAGGCAAACACTATATTAGGCCGCATTAACAGAAGTATAGTTTCCAAATCGCGGAAGTATTAGTTCCCTTCTATTCAGCACGTTAGGCCTCATCTTGAATACTGCGTCCAGTTCTGGTCTCCGCACTTCAAGAAGGATGCAGACATAAGAACATAAGAAGAGCCTGCTGGATCAGGCCAGTGGCCCATCTAGTCCAGCATCCTGTTCTCACAGTGGCCAACCAGGTGCCTGGGGGAAGCCTGCAAGCAGGACCCGAGTGCAAGAACACTCTCCCCTCCTGAGGCTTCCGGCAACTGGTTTTCAGAAGCATGCTGCCTCTGACTAGGGTGGCAGAGCACAGCCATCATGGCTAGTAGCCATTGATAGCCCTGTCCTCCATGAATTTGTCTAATCTTCTTTTAAAGCCATCCAAGCTGGTGGCCATTACTGCATCTTGTGGGAGCAAATTCCATAGTTTAACTATGTGCTGAGTAAAGAAGTACTTCCTTTTGTCTGTCCTGAATCTTCCAACATTCAGCTTCTTTGAATGTCCACGAGTTCTAGTATTATGAGAGAGGGAGAAGAACTTTTCTCTATCCACCCTCTCAATGCCATGCATAATTTTATACACTTCTATCATGTCTCCTCTGACCCGCCTTTTCTCTAAACTAAAAAGCCCCAAATGCTGCAACCTTTCCTCGTAAGGGAGTCGCTCCATCCCCTTGATCATTCTGGTTGCCCTCTTCTGAACCTTTTCCAACTCTATAATATCCTTTTTGAGATGAGGCGATCAGAACCGCACACAGTATTCCAAATGCGGCCGCACCATAGATTTATACAACGGCATTATGATATCGGCTGTTTTATTTTCAATACCTTTCCTAATTATTGCTAGCATGGAATTTGCCTTTTTCACAGCTGCCGCACACTGGGTCGACATTTTCATCGTGCTGTCCACTACAACCCCGAGGTCTCTCTCCTGGCCGGTCACTGCCAGTTCAGACCCCATGAGCGTATATGTGAAATTAAGATTTTTTGCTCCAATATGCATAATTTTACACTTGTTTATATTGAATTGCATTTGCCATTTTTCCGCCCATTCACTCAGTTTGGAGAGGTCTTTTTGGAGCTCTTCGCAATCCCTTTTTGTTTTAACAACCCTGAACAATTTAGTGTCGTCAGCAAACTTGGCCACTTCACTGCTCACTCCTAATTCTAGGTCATTAATGAACAAGTTGAAAAGTACAGGTCCCAATAATGATCCCTGAGGGACTCCACTTTCTACAGCCCTCCATTGGGAGAACTGTCCGTTTATTCCTACTCTCTGCTTTCTGCTTCTTAACCAATTCCTTATCCACAAGAGGACCTCTCCTCTTATTCCATGACTGCTAAGCTTCCTCAGAAGCCTTTGGTGAGGTACCTTGTCAAACGCTTTTTGAAAGTCTAAGTACACTATGTCCACTGGATCACCTCTATCTATATGCTTGTTGACACTCTCAAAGAATTCTAATAGGTTACTGAGACAGGACTTTCCCTTGCAGAAGCCATGCTGGCTCTGCTTCAGCAAGGCTTGTTCTTCTATGTGCTTAGTTAATCTAGCTTTAATCATACTTTCTACCAGTTTTCCAGGGACAGAAGTTAAGCTAACTGGCCTGTAATTTCCGGGATCCCCTCTGGATCCCTTTTTGAAGATTGGCGTTACATTTGCCACTTTCCAGTCCTCAGGCACGGAGGAGGACCCGAGGGACAAGTTACATATTTTAGTTAGCAGATCAGTAATTTCACCTTTGAGTTCTTTGAGAACTCTCGGGTGGATGCCATCCGGGCCCGGTGATTTGTCAGTTTTTATATTGTCCATTAAGCTTAGAACTTCCTCTCTCGTTACCACTATTTGTCTTAGTTCCTCAGAATCCCTTCCTGCAAATGTTAGTTCAGGTTCAGGGATCTGCCCTATATCTTCCACTGTGAAGACAGATGCAAAGAATTCATTTAGCTTCTCTGCAATCTCCTTATCGTTCTTTAGTACACCTTTGACTCCCTTATTATCCAAGGGTCCAATTGTCTCCCGAGATGGTCTCCTGCTTTGAATGTATTTATAGAATTTTTTGTTGTTGGTTTTTATGTTCTTAGCAATGTGCTCCTCAAATTCTTTTTTAGCATCCCTTATTGTCTTCTTGCATTTCTTTTGCCAGAGTTTGTGTTTTTTTTTATTTTCTTCATTTGGACAAGACTTCCATTTTCTGAAGGAAGACTTTTTGCCTCTAAGAGCTTCCTTGACTTTGCTCGTTAACCATGCTGGCATCTTCTTGGCCCTGGTGGTACCTTTTCTGATCTGCGGTATGCACTCCAGTTGAGCTTCTAATATAGTGTTTTTAAACAACTTCCAAGCATTTTCGAGTGATGTGACCCTCTGGACTTTGTTTTTCAGCTTTCTTTTTACCAATCCCCTCATTTTTGTGAAGTTTCCTCTTTTGAAGTCAAATGTGACCGTGTTGGATTTTCTTGGCAATTGGCCAGTTACATGTATGTTTAATTTAATAGCACTGTGGTCACTGCTCCCAATCGGTTCAACAACACTTACATCTCGCACCAGGTCCCGGTCCCCACTGAGGATTAAGTCCAGGGTTGCCGTCCCTCTGGTCGGTTCCATGACCAACTGATCTAGGGAATAGTCATTTAGAATATCTAGAAACTTTGCTTCTTTGTCATGACTGGAACACATATGCAGCCAGTCTATGTCCGGGTAGTTGAAGTCACCCATTACTACCACATTTCCTAGTTTGGATGCTTCCTCAATTTCATATCTCATCTCAAGGTCTCCCTGAGCATTTTGATCAGGGGGACGATAGATCGTTCCCAGTATTAAGTCCCTCCTGGGGCACAGTATCACCACCCACAACGATTCTGTGAAGGAGTCTGCCTCTTTTGGGGTTTCGAGCTTGCTGGATTCAATGCCTTCTTTCACGTATAGAGCGACTCCGCCACCAATACGTCCTTCCCTGTCCTTCCGATATAGTTTATATCCAGGGATAACCGTATCCCACTGGTTTTCTCCATTCTACCAGGTCTCCGTTATGCTCACTATATCAATGCTCTTCTCTAAGACCAAGCACTCCAGTTCTCCCATCTTGGTTCGGAGGCTCCTAGCATTAGCGTACAGGCACTTGTAAGCAGTGTCTCTCTTCAAGTGTCTTTGGCACTTGTGGTTAGGCCTGTGGTAATTTTGCTCTTCTGAATTTATATCCTGTGCCCCTGCTCTCACAATGCCTACTTCTAGGCCTACCCCTTTTAAAATTTCATCATTTCTTTGGTTTTTATCCCAGGGGGGAGGTTTATTCTGAACCGGACCTTTCTCAGCTCCTGTCGGGTTTCCCCCCTCAGTCAGTTTAAAAGCTGCTCTGCTACCTTTTTAATTTTAAGTGCCAGCAGTCTGGTTCCATTCTGGTTCAAGTGGAGCCCGTCCCTTTTGTACAGGCCCGGCTTGTCCCAAAATGTTCCCCAGTGCCTAACAAATCCGAACCCTTCCACCCGACACCATCGTCTCATCCACGCATTGAGACTGCGAAGCTGGGCCTGTCTGTCTGGTCTTGCGCGTGGAACCGGTAGCATTTCAGAGAAAGCCACCTTGGAGGTCCTGGCTTTCAGCATCCTACCTAGCAACCTAAATTTTGCTTCCAGGACCTCACGGCTGCATTTCCCCATGTCTTTGGTGCCAACGTGCACCACGACCACAGACTCCTTCCCAGCACTGTCTACCAAACTATCTAAACGATGGGCGATATCCGCAACCTTCGCACCAGGCAGGCAAAACACCTTGCAGTCTACATGCCCATCACACACCCCACTGTCTATGTTCCTAATGATCGAATCACCCACTACAAGGATCCCTCCACCCCTGGAGATATATCCTCGGCACGAGAGGATAGCTGCTCATCCCCCAAGGAATGGGTCCCTTCTAAGGGATCGTTTCCCTCTTCCTCAGCTGGATGCTCTCCTTCCCCGAGACCATCGTTCTCCATGATAGCAGGAGAGCTATCATCGCTGGAGTGGGACACAGCTATAACGTCCCTGAAGGCCTCCTCCACACACCTCTCTGCCTCTCTCAGCTTTTCCAGGTCCGCCACTTTGGCCTCAAGGAAATGAAGTCGTTCCCGGAGAGCCAGGAGCTCATTGCACCGAGAGCACACCCACGACTTCTGTCCAACAGGCAGATAGTCGTACATGCTGCAGGCGGTGCAAAACACTGGAAAGCCCCCACACCCCTGCTGGCTTCTTACCTGCATAGTTTTGTTTAAGGTTTATTACGTCAATGGGTTGGAGACTGCAGTTTAGTTGAGGTCAGGGAACAGACGGGCAGAGTGGGGGACCCTGGCCTACTCGCCCTGCTGCCGAACTCGCTCTGCTGCTTAACTCGCCTTGACGCTTCGTCAGCTGGGGCTCCCTCTAGCTCGTGGAGCAGGCTCCCTCGCTAGGGTGTTCTGACTTTATATGTGTGGCTGGTTCCTCCCAGCTACTGCTGCCAGCCAATGATGTGTTACTTGAGGCTGATGGCTATCAGCTGGGGCTTAACTCTTTAGTATTCTCTCAGGCTTCCTTCCTTCCTGAGTGAGGGGCGGGGCTGTTTAAGCTTTTGGCTGCTTTTAATCTAATCAAGGGGCTGCGCCTTCCAGGCAAGTCTTTTGTGTTTGTTGTTTTCCCACCTAGCACAGCCTGACCTTTCTTTAACCTAGGGAAACAGAGCTTGTGGTTGTGTTTCAGGAAGGCTGAAGCTGCCCTTTTTAGCAAGGACTGAGCTGACTCTCTCCCTGTATGTGTTGGTGGAGTTTCCTTTTCCCCCTTCTCTCCAACTGGAATTTAGCCTTGTTCACAGTGTCCCCTGAAGCTTTCCTGCTAGGGTGGTGTTGAAAACTAGCTTTCTATGGGCTTCCTTCTCCTAGGATCTGTCTCCTAAGATATAGGTTCTTTCAGGATTTGGCTCCTAGCTCAGGGTGACCTTGGGCTGCCCTTATTACTTATTGCTCTGAGCTGTTTTACTTCAATTTAATAATGGAATAAATGGGAGCTACTTACCCTCTTTTCGCTCTGCTGCTTAACTCGCCTTGATGCTTTGTCAGCTGGGGCCTTGACGCTTCGTCAGCTGGGGCTCCCTCTAGCTTCGTAAGGAGACAAACTGGAACAGGTTCAGAGGAGGGCAACAAGGATGATCAGGGGACTAGAAACCGAGCCCTGTGAGGAGAGACTGAAAGGACTGGGCATGTTTAGCCTTTAGAAGAGAAGACTGAGGGGAGATATGATAGCACTCTACATGAAACGTTGCCACACAGAGGAGGGCCGGGATCTCTTCTCAATCATCCCAGAGTGCAGGACACGGAGTAATGGGCTCAAGTTGCAGGAAGCCAGATTTTGACTGGACATCAGAAAAAACTTCCTGTCAGAGCCATATGACAATGGAACCAATTACCTAGAGAGGTAGTGGGCTCTCCGACACTGGAGGCATTCAAGAGGCAGCTGGACAGCCATATGTTGGGAATGCTTCGATTTGGATTCCTGCATTGAGCAGGGGGTTGGACTCGATGGCCTTATAGGCCCCTTCCAACTCTACTATTCTATGATTCTATGAAACGATCCTATATGTCTTTGCAGAAGCATATGGAAAGCTTAGGTTCTTGCTTAATATCAAAAAATCCAAAGTGCTTCATCAGCAGGCGTGAACTAGTCCCTCTGTACCACCATCAATCCAGTGCAACCCTGGAGAATGTTGATCACTTTTCCTATCTTGGCAGCCATCTCTCTGTAAAAGCTGACATCGACTCTGAAATTCAACATCGTCTGAGCTCTGCAAGTGCCGCATTTTCCTGAATGAAGCGTAGAGTGTTCAAGGATCAGGATATTCGTAGGGAGACCAAAATGCTTATTTACAAAGCCATTGTACTGCCGACCTTACTGTACACCTGTGAAACATGGACCATTTATAAACACCACCCCCCAACTCCTTGAAAGATTCCACCAATGCTGCCTCTGGAAAATTCTGCAAATTACTTGGGAAGATAGACAGACTAATGTTAGCGTTTTGGAAGAAGCAAAGACTACCAGTGTTGAAACAATAATCCTTCAACATCAACTTCGCTGGACCGGCCATGTTGTTCGAATGCCTGATTACCGTCTTCCAAAGCAGCTACTTTACTCCCAACTTAAGGATGGAAAATGAAATATCAGTGGACAGCAAAAGAGGTTTAAAGATGTTCTTAAAATGAATCTAAAAAAATGTAACATGAACATCGAGAACTGGGAAGTTTGGCCCATGAGCATCCCAATTGGAGGTCTGCTATTATCAAAGGTGCTATAGACTTTGAAGAAGCACGAGTGCAGGGCAAAAGGGAAAAACAAGCTAAGCGGAAGGCATATCAAGCAAATCCTCATCGTGACTGTCTTCCATCTGGAAACCTATGTCCTTGCTGTGTGGATCTAGGATTGGCCTCCACAGTCATTTAAAGAACCACCGTTAAAGACCTTATCTTGGAAGACAATCTTACTCGCTCATGAGTGATCGCCAATGAAGCACAGACAGTACTGAGCTAGAAGTGCCAATGGCCTGACTTGGTATAAGGCATGTTCCTATGATGAGAGAATACTGAACTAGATGGACCTTTATTTGGACTCAGCGAGTTGATGTTCATACACATTTCCTTTGGTCTGCTATGCAGGGGTGGGGGTGGGAGGAATCAATGTTTCCTGTACTTGGATCTCATGTGACTTGTAAGGACCAGATACACTCAATTAAAAATAAAAACAAAAACAGTGCAGACTTGCTCCAAGTGTGAGGCAGATCCTGCAATCGTGCAGCCATGTTTTATCCATACACCTCTCAACTAGCCTACGTTCCCAATAAAATAAATGAAATCAAATTCTTTGAAAATAGTGTTAAACTACCGATGCACCAGTGCAATATTTGCTGCTTGTTCCTTTAGGGAGAATCATCCCTCCTAATGAATACAGATTTCCTACGCATGAAAGCAAGCGTTGGGGAGTCTAATGTTTGAAAAACAAAACAAAACAAATAATTCTGTATGTTGCTAGTCATTTGGCTCTAAGCTGATACAATGAGCACTGCAGAGTGTTTGTGCTTTTCCAAGTGTTTTTTTTTATCCTTTCCTCCCCATTTTCTTTTGCTACCTAATTTCATGCATGGGAGGTCAAAAGACAAAAGGTCAGGCCTGGTTTAAGAGCCATCTAAACAGCCTGCTATTAGTAAGGCCACGAGAAAAGTGTCCCTGAATCTGTAAACATCTTCAGGTTTCTCAAGCAGCACAATTTTCTCTCTTCCTTATCCCCCTCACCCATATAATTACAGAAAAACAAAGCAACTTCACATGACTGCTTTTAGTGCAGGAATTATTGTGAGCCACTCTTTGAAAACATAGGGAATAAGGGGTTAAGAGGGACAGAATAGTTTACTCCTAATTAGAAAAGATGTTGAAAATCTGGGGGAAGAGGTAGGGGTGTGTGTGTGTGTGTGTGCTAGGGAAGGACAAAAAATAGATTGAAAATATGTTTCCTGTCCTTGATATGTATTTTATATAAATATTTCCAGAAAGCTGCTCCTAAATTCTCAACCTAATCCATAACTGCTCTGATTAACACCACATTCCCACTGACATCCTTCCAAGTATGTGTGATTGATTAAATTTTAAATCTCTTAAACTGTAATCTGTACCACTTATGTGGGAGTAAATACCACTGATTTAAATGGGATGTATTTCTGAGTAGACATATATTTTATTTATTTATTTATTTATTTATTTTATTTATACCCCGCCCTTCCTTTCAGCAGGAGCCCAGGGCGGCAAACAGAAACATTAAAAACACTTTAAAACGTCATAAAAAGACCTTAAAATACAATTAAAACAAAACAACATTAAAATCATTAAAAAAACTTTTAAAACATCTTTTAAAAAATGGTTAAAGATATTAAAAGACATATTAAAAGCAACTCTAACACTCACGCAGACTGGGATAGGTCTCAACTTAAAAGGCTTGTTGGAAGAGGAAAGTCTTCAAAAGGCGCTGAAAAAATAGCAGAGATGGCGCCTGCCTAATATTTAAGGGGAGGGAATTCCACAGGGTAGGTGCTGCCACACTAAAGGTCCATTTCCTATATTGCACAGAACAAACCTCCTGATAAGATGGTATCTGCAGGAAGCCTTCATTTAATGCGTATTAGTATATGTATTTGATGTATTTTGCTACTGTTTGATTATTTTGTTTACCTTTGTTGGTTTGATTTTATTGTATTATTGTATTTATATATTTTGATTGCTTTATTGTATGTACACCGCCCAGAGAGCCCTTGGGCTTAGGGCGGTATATAAATTAAAATAAATAAATAAATAAATAAATTCATGTGCAGAGTGCAGTGATCGGCTGGGCATATAAGGGGTAAGACGGTCTTTCAGGTATTCTGGTCCCAAGCTGTATAGGTCTTTGTACACCAAAACTAGAACCTTGAACTTGACTGGGTAGCAAATGGGCAGCCAGTACAGTTGTTTCAGCAGCGGGGTGACATGTTGGCGATACCCTGCCCCAGTGAGCACTCTTGCCGCTGCATTTTGCACCAGTTGCAGCTTCCGGACCAACCTCAAGGGCAGCCCCACATAGAGTGCATTACAGTAATCCAGCCTAGAGGTTACCAGTGCGTGGACAACAGTGGTCAGGCTATCCCAGTCCAGGAACAGCCGCAGCTGTCTTATCAGCCGAAGCTGGTAAAAGGCACTCCTAGCCACAGAGGTCACCTGGGTCTCTAGCGACGAAGATGGATCCAGGAGCACCCCCAGACTATGGACCTGCTCTTTCAGAGGGAGTACGACCCCGTCCAAAGCAGGCAACTGACCAATTATCTGAACTCGGGAACCACCAACCCATAGCACCTCCGTCTTGCTAGGATTCAGGCTCAGTTTATTGGCCCTCATCCAGCCCACCACCGAGTCCAAGCACCAGTCCAGGGCTTGCACGGCCTCTCCTGATTCAGATGTTACGGAGAAATAGAGCTGGATGTCGTCAGCATACTGCTGACACCTCGCCCCAAAGCTCCTGATGACTGTTCCCAAGGGCTTCATATAGATGTTAAACAGCATGGGGGATATATATATCCTATATAGAGAGAGAATTGCACTGTTAAGACACAATCTTATACATCACTACTTACGAATAAACCTGTTGAACTCAGTGAGACTTATTCCCTACTAAACGTATACAGGATCAGGCTGCCTGAAACTACTTTAATATTCATCATTTCACTGAGAGAGTCCAGAGATTCTAATTAGATTTCTGTGTTAGAGTTCTGTAGCCCTTCACAGAATCCCCAGAGTTCCTTTGATATGAGTCATCAACTTATCCGGTTTGAAATGGATTTGTGTTTGTAGCGCATATGTGCCCTTTACATGGAGGCATGTTCCATTCAGGTCCATGGGACTTTGTTCCAAGTAGATTTATTGAGAATGGGGGTGCCAGTTCTGCTGGTCTGTAAAACAGCACTTAATAAAAGAACAGCAGTTTGGCTGCTGAGGAAAACTCATTCGTACCACAATAAATCAGCCAGAACTTGATCCTAAGACAAAGGACAGCATCCAGTCATAGTTAAGCACAATGCCATTGATTTCTGTGGAGGAGTTAATCACATTTTTAAGGCTGCAATTCAAAGCACACTTTACGAGGAAGTAATTCCTGTAGAACTAATTGGTGCTTATTTCACTGTGCCTGTTTAGGAGTGTGCTGCACAGTTGTCCCATTAAAATCAATGGGACTTCAAAGTGCTTAACTTTGGCTGGATTGTGTTCATTGTCTGAAAGCTTTCACATAATTAAGCTCTTTAAATCCCACTGAAGTCAACAGGATTCAAACAGCCAAGCAGTGTGCAAGAACCACACACTTTTCCTGTTGTGATCTCAGAAATGAGGGTTGCAAATCTCCAGAGGCAGCTTAAATCCCACTTTTAAAATACCCTATTCTACACTGGATTCTAACAATTGATCACCACATTTCAAAGGGAAAGTTAACAGTGCAGCAGAAATCACTGAGACTTAAAATATTTTTTATTCTGACTCGGTTGCACCCATTAAATAAAAATAAAGTCCACTCAGTCAATGGCACATAAACTGCAAATAACTTAGGTGTTTAGATGAATAAGATGTCTGTCTCTAATATGCCTTTTGCTGCTGTATAACTAGCAATTCAGTTAAACTGGGGTGTGAGTTAGCCCCCCTGTGTGTTCCAATTGTGCAACAAAATCATAGGGCTGAAGTGTTCAGAAAAGCAGGAGACACAATTGCACCATTCCTGCTCAGCTCAGAAGGCCTCATTCTAGTCAACAGGTGTTTGAGCTTGGGCTTTTTGTGAAGCAGAATTGAAAACTTCCACAGGTAGGGGTGAGAGAGAATTGTATACTTTTCTGAAACCCTCCTATGTATCAGAGCTATAAATTTAATAACCAGTTTTACAATCTAGTGGCAACATGGAGATGGGCCTTCTCTGTGGTGGTGCCTACCCTAGATAATTTCCTGGTGCAGTACCAGCTACAATAATTATATGGTGTTGGTGCTTATAAAAAACATCATCTTGTTGCCCAGGGATTTCATAATCAGGGGTGTAAGTTTTAATTGCTTCAGTGTTGTACTGATGTTTTTTGTTGTATTAGTTGTTTTATTGATCTTATTTTTGGTGGTGTTCACTGCTTTTGAGATTTTTTTAAATGGAAAGTGGTCTAAAATGATTTCAAGTAAATAAATAAGCAAATAAATAAAATGAAGAAAATAAGTAATAGTAGAAAAAAATGGCAGTATTCAACAAAATACTTGCGCTAATACAAGGATGATTGACTGATTGAATTTATATCCCATTCTTCCTCCTGAAAGAGGCCAGGGTAGCAACCATAAGTGCTAGCACAAATGGGATTTCCCCACCCACCTCCGTGCCATCCCCAAATCTGTTCTGGAGGGTTGGGGGGAAACCCAGAACAGACTTACAGGGTGTGTGTGAGGGAAGGAGAGAATGTTCCATTAAACAAGTACAAATCCTTGCACTGATGGAACATTCACCATAGCGCTATGATAGTTTTACTCAGAGTAGACCCACTGAAATTAATACAAATGACTAACTTAGGTTCTTGAATTTCAAGGGGTCTGCTCTGAGTAGAATTTAGTTGGCTACAACCCTAAACGTTACATTGTTACTTCCATGGAACAGGCACTTTTCAGTGGTGGTCCCAAATGTTCAGAACTGTCTCTCCTCACCCCAGAACAGCCATTGATCCTCTCTTGTGGTTTTCATACAGATCCTGAAGACTGTTTTATTAATAGTCAAAGCTTTACACTTATTGCTGGCTCATTACATTTTAAACTGATGTTTATGTTTTACTTTAAATTTATCTTAGCCTTGTGAGTGGTTGGCCACAAAATGCAGGATAATTATTATTATGCATCTCACTTCTATCATGCAATAATAATAATTATTATTTAATTATAATTATAATAATGATCATTTTTATTCCATGGCAGGGGTGAGGTGCACCTTTCTACCACCAAAAGAAGCAGAAGTTCAGTGTATGTATGTGATGTGACTACTACTCAGAAGGAACATTAGCCAGATAATCCGTGATATGGACATAGCAATGTACTGGGCAGAAACATCATTCAGTTCCTGCCTGTTTCCAAATCACTTTTGTAAAATGCCTTGGGTAGCAGGTAGAATTGGGGTAGAAACATTTAAAAATAAATAAATCTGAGCCCGTCGAGTTCACGAGCTTAGGGATCACATGCAGCACATTCCATATTTCTGCTATATAAACCGAACTTGGTTTCCCTTGTCAGTTATGTTTCTTTTCGTGCTTTTTCCTTTTTCTGCTTTGGGTTTGTTCTTCATAGTCTCCATACTGAGCTGTTGCTTCCAGTCCCTGGATCCTTTCGCGCAGCGATAGCAACGGGTCCGAACGAGGAGCAGCTGGCTTTAGGCCTTCCGCCGTTCAACCTTACGCGGCCAAGGCTTGCTTCCTTTCACATCTCTATGGTCGCTTCTCCTTTTCTCTCCTCCCGCTTTCCACTGTCCTTCCGGTGGTATCCATTTGACACTTGGCAAGAGTTAATGCGACACGGATTCGAGCTACATCTCGTTCCGTACACACACCCACACACGCAGAGGGAGATACGTGCAAGTTTGAACTTCATTAAATGCACTCCTCGTGTCTGCTCCAGAAATGAAACTTTACTTTGAGCCTGTTTATAGTATATAAAATCATGACATAAACATCAGTTTAAAAAGTAATGAGCCAGCAATAAGTGAAACGCTTTGACTACTATATTAATAAAATAGTCTTCAGGATCCGTATGAAAACCACAAGAGAGGATCAATGGATGCTGTGGGGTGGGGAGAGACATTTGGAACCACCACTGAAAAGTGCCTGTGCCACGGAAGTAACAATGTAACACTTAGGGTTGTATTCAACTCAATTCTATACAGAATAGACCTCTTGAAATTCAAACACGGGCTTTTAACAGAAGGGGAGTCGCAAGATTTCCGAATTATTTAAGGGGGTTAAGGACAGAAGAATATTTATATCCAAAGCTCCGAACCTTATGCACATTTTGATTGGGAGGAAGCCCCACTGAAATCAGCTGGACGTTTCTGAAGAAACGTGGGTTGTGCATCGGGCCACACGATTAACTAGTGGGTTGATGTTTGTAACCGGATTCTTGCAGCTCGAGATTAATGGGTTTGCTTCCAAGTAATCTTCCTTACGGTTAAAGTCTAAGGCTGCAATCCAATACGTCTCCTCAGAAGTAAGATCCACTGGGTTCAATGGGACTTACTCCCTGGTAAGTGCGTATTGGATTGCAGCCTTAGTAAGGATTCTTCCGAATGTGCCCGAAGCTGTTTGAACACTACAGACCATAGCATATAAATAATTTAAAAAATATTTGAATTTGACTCGTCCCATTTTCTACAAAGTTTTCCTCCCGCCCAAAGCTCCAATCCACTTCAATACTTGGCATAAACCAGTTTGGACCGCTCTGCTGCGCACAGCTTTCCCCTAATAAAAGTACTGGACAAATCTACCGGACTACCCAGCAATACATAATACTACTCGTTCTTTCGTTCATTTCAGTGGTCTTGCGCAGGAGAACATCCCGGTGGGAGAGTGGGACTGACTTCCGGGTATACACGGATAGGATCGGCTGTTTTAAAATCGTCCTACTCAGATAGGTCGGGAATCGTGTGCCCACGGCTGTCACATGATGGAAATGCATTCCTTAAGCAAATCCCCTTGAAAAATCCAGGGGATTTGCTTCCGAGTAAAACAGGGTTTGAGATTGCAGAGTGAATATTACTCCGAGAGGCAACCGCACACAGTTTTGTCTTTGCTTGGTGGTTTTTGTTCATTTGTTTGCCTTTGCTTTTGTTTCGGCCACTCTGGTGAATTAAAGAAACTGGATTCGAAACACCAATTCCTTATAAAGACGGCAACATGCCCAATCTTCTGTTTTAGTAGAATAATCCTCTACACGTTTATAAATCGTTGTGATGCCGAAACGAGGGGCGGGGGCTGAGGAGGATTCGCGGAAAACGAAATTCATTTAATTTTAAACAAAGGCATCAGAGTAAAAGGGTTAGGCGTGAGGCTCTTACATCTAAACTCCTAAATTTGCCTTTGGCCACGATTCATATTATACTTACTTAGAAATAAGTCCTACTTAAGTAAATGAGACTTACTTCTGAGCAAGCATGGTTAAGCCCAGGCAGCACAAAATTCATCAGTTTTGCATAGGATGTAGGCTGCAATCCAATACATGCCTACTCAGAAGTAAGCTCCATTGAGTTCAATGGGACTTACTCCCAAGTAAGTGTGCATTGGCTCGAAGCCTTAGTTTTTTAAAAAGGAAGAATGAAAGATTGCAGCCTTCCTTTTAGACGTCCCAAATCCTAGGGACATCCCAAATCTAAAATCCCTGTGTTGATTGTGGGCGGTTTTTCCATCCTTAGGATCGCAGCCACATCCGAATGTTGTCGCCACGCCTCACTGACTGTACTAGACTTCCGAGGTAAGTATGGTTTGAGTTCAAATAGCCAAACCACACTGGAATTTTAAAATGGCTCGCTGAACCATTTGTTCATTCTGTGTAAAGTTCGGAGGAAGGCATTGACCATTCATCTGTTTACCCTTTTTAAGGATCGGTCTATTTTCTAAATTATTTGAATCAAACTGTAAAGAATAGACGGACACCAACCCCTTAATCCTTTTCTCCGGATATAAATCCCCTTGACATAAATGAGGTTTTCTTCAAGGTAATGAATTTAAGAAATGGTTTATCTGAAGTCTTCCTTCTTCAAAGAATTTAAACACGGGATTAAACCCCGTGGAATTTAGCAGGACTTACTTCTGAGAAAACACGGTTAGGATCGCTCTGGGATTTAAGGCGATTAACAGCCTCATCTTCAACTTATTTTCTTAGAAGTCAATCCTCTTTTTGTTGTCTTCTGACGGTGATTATATTTTGTTATCTTCACAATAACCCTGTGAGGAAGGTTCGTTTGAGAGTCACCTCTTGAACTTCATGGCTGAGTGGGACTTTGATCCCGGCCCTCTAATATTAATTCTTTAATGTTAGTACTGAGTACAATTAGGCTTATTCTTGCAGCCATAAATGGAAGAAAATATATTTGAGTAAATCAAGGGAAACTGTTTTTGAACCGGATTTTAAAAGTCCTGATCTCAGGACTTTTTTTTTTTTTAGTAAATTGTCGATTGCCTTGATACACAGCTGGCACCCCAGTCTAAACATATTTCCAGCAAGTTTACTTGAAGGTTTTATGTTGAATAAGACTTATTCCAAGTACGCCTTGGGCTGAAATCCTATCCAAAGGCAGGAGTGCAAACTTCTTTGGAAACAACCTCCATGGATCAAAGTAGGACTGAACATGCATAGGATCAGACTGCACGGCTGATATCCTGACAGTGCGATCCCATAACTATCCACTTAAAAGTAAGTCCCGCTGAATTCAATGAAGCTTAGTCTCAGGTAAGTGGATATAGGATTTCAGCCTGAACCACTTCCATTGGAATTAAATCCAATAGAAAGAAACGAGAATTGCTTTCAGATAAACATGGATTAAGTAAATAAGACAACGAACGTCCAGCAAATATGCTTCTGATTTGGGCTGCCTAAGGAAACTTCGCTATGTTTGCTGGGAAATTTTACCCTTCATGCAGTTTTAGAGCTGAAGTCCCAACAACCTGACCCTAAATACATTACTCCTGAAAGTCACATTTTACTGTTAAGGTGTTTAGAGCCAGGTTTTAAGATTATGAAAGAGAAATTCTGAGCCCTTTATTCCATCCGTCACACCAGCCCGAATGAATCTGACCAGACTTTGGTATTCATTTAAAAAGCAACGCCCATTGACCCAATTGCAGTCATCTAATTTACTATCGCTTTTGTGAAAGTCCTACCGATAGAATGAATGGGTCCATGTGTATATGAATCTTTCAAACCTTAACTTCGTTCACTAATTAGCAGAGACATATCTCGGCGAATAGGTATCTTAATAGAAATATATTGTATGGAGATAATACTCCTCGCCTACCTTTCAGGTTAGGTCAGGGAGTGTATTATGAGTAATACTTTGAACGCTTGCGTTATATAAATGTCAAGGGCTAGATCCAGCTCAGACTAAACATATTGGAGTCCCCCAAATGCCAATTATGCAATTAAAGACATGCATAACTTGCCCGCTAAAATCAATAGGACAGAAATGTGTGAATGTATTCCTAGGTCAGAATGGCTACACATTTGATACTCAGTGAACCTGCCAAAAGAGCCGACCCAGAAATATGTCCCTGCCTATTCAGAAAGTCTTCTCTTCTTAATGTTTTTTTTTTGGGGGGGGGGGTTGCGGGGGCGGGGATCGTGGCTCTTTACACCTGTCCTGAAACTGTTCTTTTGTGCCTGTTCAAACAGGTTTGGGGGGGATGACCCCTGAAGAGCTGTCTATTAACATTCCCGGAGTGGAGTGTCTTCTCTTTCTCAGAGGACAACGACCTTGACCTCGGATAGACCCTGCTGAGGAGGAGAAGGAGAAGGAGGCGGCCCCGGAAGTTGCTTCGCTGCCCTTGAGTTACTTCGAGGGGGGTCGGTGGCTGTCCCGTCCGGTGCCTCTTGCAACGCTCAGCAGCCAGACTCATGCAAAGAGAGCAAGAACTCACCTTGATGTTTAGCTTGCGCATTTACAATCACACTTGCGCAAAGGTCGGTCAGTGCCATACCTACTACTCCTGTTTTTGAAGAGGGTGTCTGTGTCGAGTGGAGTGTTTCTAAGCCACAACTGTCTCTCTCTACAATCCTCTTACCACCACTACCCCTTCTCTGTCAGAAGGCAGGGGAGCGACGAGGAACTAGGAAGGTCCCGTCATGAGTCCCGGGACCTTTTTTTTGAATGCCACCAAGCGATAAGAAGCGGAGCCAATGAAGATATTTCGCCCCACCTTAAACTTGTGACAAATTAAGCATTGATTTGTGGATCGGACTAAGGTCCATCTAGCAAAGCAGCCTCCGGTTTCCAATTCACAAGTAGGGTGAAAGGTGATTTTGAGCACTGGATAGTCAGAAGTATACTGGAAGGTTCCATTTGGCGTCAGGGCGTTTGGGAAATTATTCTTTGTTCATTTGTCTTGTTTGCTTGCTTCCGCCATCTAACCTGAACGCTATCACTTCATTTTCTAGTCGATAATTCCACAAGAGAATCCTGGTTAAAGGAACCGCTCTCTTTTCACTGATTTCACGGACTTGTCCGGGATTTACTGAAACATAAACCAGAGCCTACTCAAACCGATGCACAAACACACGGGACTCTTGGGCAGGGCCAGGAAAGAGAGAATCAGCTGGGCAAGATGAGATTTAACAAACGTGTATTTTATTTTTCTCAAAGAGAAAGTACCAAAATACGAATAAATGAACTTAAGGTAACAAGATTCAGGAAGAACAGAGTGTCTCTAGGCATGTGGAGAGTGCTTTCTTCACTGAGTAATGACAACCGCAGGGGTTCCAAATGGGTGATATTTCCATTCCATAGCAAAAGGGGGTCCGTCGGTAATACATTTACCCCCACTCTGGCTACCCAAATAGATGGAAGGGTGCGCTATTCCTGTTAGAGGAACGTGGGGACGTGGGGCTTCCATTTCTGGTTTCCACGTGTGCCTCTACGCCCTTGTGGGCGTCAGCCTGCCTAGACAGGACTGCCTGCTGCGAACCATCACGTGTCGCCATAAATAAACAAATAAATAAACCTGGTCCCAATTGTGCGCTCCTATTTACTCAGAAGAAAAGCCCCACAAAGTTCAGAAGGGTTTGCTTCCCCGGAAGTGTGTTCAGGGTTGCTGATTTCGCGGTAGTCTTTTCTTGTACAGTCAGGGAGCTTAGGGTGAGTCCTTCTCATTCAAAACGTCGAGAGAAATGCAAGCGGGGGGGAAGAGAATGTTGATCGCAAAGGAATTTCCTCCACCACCCCCTTTGGTCTGCTTTCTGAATCCGGGCGTAAAATGCGGCCCATTCCGACCCTCCCCTACACCCACACCACATACACTCACAAATACACCCACACGAGTTTTCACTGAGCGGAAACGTTCTGCCTCTGAAAGAGGGCACGGATTTCAGGGCTTCCTCCTCCCCCTCTTCCTGCCCCGCAGAGTCGCTTTAATTAAAGTCACAAAGTCGCAGTTTATTCTCGGCTTGGCTTCTGTGGCTTAAATCGGCTTTTCCCGTCCCTCCTCTCCCCTCCCCCTCCTTTCTCTTTTCTCCCCGGAGTTAACTCCAGTGACTTGGCTGCAGTTAACCCCAGGAGGACAGTCACAGCTTCGTCCAGATGTTGCAAGAGCCTTTCAGTCCCGGGGAGGGCGCGGGCAGATGTGTTCCTCCTCCCCTCGCCGCCAACTCGGCTGCCTTCCCAGCCCACTCTTTTCTCCAGCTCCTTCCCCCAGCCCTCTTTTTAAACTTGGCCTTTGAAACGCGTTTAACCTGGAACAAAACAAGTACTCCTGGATCTCGATCCTCTGAAAAGTCTGGCGAGGATAACGGCAAGCCCAGTTACGTCGAAGTAACTACCAGAGTGTGTCTGTTTTGTTTAATTTATTTCATGACGTTTATTAATAGTTTTTTCCGCTTTCAAAATAAAAGGGTGCCCAGGGGGAAGTATTATGAACCAAACCCGCGCATACCGACCAAAAAAGAACTAAAAGAGCGGTTTAAATTCAAACATTTGTGCGCAAGAGTAGAGTCGATTCCGGCTGTCCAAGACCTGTGTCTCAACAGATCTCCATTTTCCATTGCTAGCCAGGCTCTTTTATAGCCTCAGCGCAGTCCTTGCCCACATTCGGATACGTGTAACTGCATTACCTTCGGCTGCATCAGGCCAACATCCTCCGGGTAAGGCTCTGTCCTCCCCTCCCCCCCGTAAAGCCCCGATGTACGCAGATTAGAGGAGCGGCTCCCGCTTGGCGGTGGAGCACGTGTTTTGTACGTATGAAGTCCCCAATTCAATCTCTGACATCTCCACTTACAGGATCCCCGGTAGTAGCCGCTGCTGGGAAAGATCTCTGCCGGAGAGTTGCTGCCAAGCGAGTAGGCAGCAAAGAGCAGATGGACCAATGACCTGATTTGGTATAAGGACAGCTTCCTATACTGAAATGATCATCATCATTATAATTAATAAACATGTCAGCTCAGTGGGATTTTAATTCTTTGGTGAAATCAGTAACTGGGCTCTTGTTTGCTACTTGAGTGTCTCCCCCCCTCAACCCCCCCCAAACAACTGTCTGTGAAAGGCGATTCTAGTGAGCTAACAGTCCCCCCCCTCCGCTCCCCCCCCCGTAAGGTCAAGTATTTCTACCCGGGCAACTATTTCAGAGGTTCTCCTCCCCCTCCGTCCCAGTCTGCCTTTCTTCCCCTTCTGATTTCCTTTGGTTGCTAATCTCCGGAGATTAAAAACCAGACTCTCTCTTTTCTTTGTCCTGGGCCAACTCCTCAGTCTTACCTGGTGGCAGTGGGTGGCAGCTGAGCGGCGCAAGCCTTGACGTTTGGCGAATGGCACGATTGCGCGTGCGCACGCCACGCCACGGCGCGGCGCCGGCGAGAAGACGCCGGGGCTGTTGTACGGTGTGGAATGGGGGAGGCGGGCGACAGGCCCGGCCTAAGGTGCCAAGTCATTGCTGTTGTTATGACGCCGCCGGCGAGGTGGGAAGAGTCAGAGTGTCTCTCTGAAGCCGCCCAATGCAACCGGCGTCTTTTCCTATGACAGTGCGCGGGATTTTTCATGGTGGCAACTGCGCTTTACTCAGGCCGGGTATTCGCTTAGCAAAAGGGGAGGAGATTCCTCGGAAAAGCACTTAAAGTATGTGCCGCCAAAGGCCATTCATAAGCGGGCTTTTTCCTAAGTGTTACTTCCACTCCTAAACCCGAGAGGATTGTTTTGTATGTGTGTGTTCTGAAAAGCCACGGGGAGGGGGGGAAAGAAACTAGGTCCTACGCTTCGGATTGTTGACATTTATGCTCCTCGCATCGATGGAATGACCCGATTTAGGGGTGATGCAAGTAAGTGAGAGGCGAGCGAAGGTAGTGTGAAAACGTACCGGTGATCTAGGAGTTCTTCCGTAGTTTGTTTCGGCCTGGGATTGCACACATCAACTCGGCTGCGATGGAACCATTGTATACACAATGGGTCAGGGCTATCCCATGCATGTTTACTCAAAAGTAAGTCCCGCTGTGTTCAGTGGGGTTTAACCCTTCCTTGGAAAGTGCAGACAGGAGTCGTGGTGTGGGTGTCCTGCATCGGTAATTACTTGCCCCGATTACTATCTCTGTGATTTAATAATAGTCCTGTCAGAGCGCTTTGAAATAGCGGTCAGTTTAACAGTGTTCAGAGAGCCAGTGTGGCGTAGTGGTTAAGGTGCTGGACTACGACCTGGAAGACCAGGGTTCGATTCCCCACACAGCCATGCAGCTCACTGGGTGACCTTGGGCCAGTCACTGCCTCTCAGAAGGCAATGGTAAACCACCTCTGAATACTGCTTACCATGAAAACCCTGTTCATAGTCCCGCCATAAGTCGGGATCGACTTGAAGGCAGTCAGTCCATTTCCATTTTTTAACAGTATCCATTACAACAAACTTAGATGTGCCATTCTGCTTTCCTCTTCATAGCCTATGAAGCGACTGGTCAAGGGAGGCCCAGCATTCAAATACCGACTAGTCACAAATGACACCCAGGAGAAAATATTCCCGTGCCTTGAGTACCATGAAGGATGGGAGGACTATGAGAAATGATTAATAAAAAGCCATGGATGAGACACACCCAAGTCAAAGTCGGGCTCACTACAACCACGGCTCCAGAAAAGGTTTAGGTTCTCGATGCCTCGATTCAGCTACTACTCCCGATATGTTGAGCTCAGCTCAGCTCATCAGCTTCCAGGTAATTATCACTAGCCAGCCTATAGCTTCTTGTGGAGTCCGATCCTATCTATGCATGGTGAAGAAAGTTCCACTGAATGCAATGGGGCATACTCCCTTGTTAGTAAAGAGTTGCCTATGACTACAAGTATGTGTGTATTTACTTGGGAATAACTGCCACTGAACACCCTTCTCTCTCAATAAACATACATAAGATTAGGCGTCCTGCTTTTCCCTAGCTAGAAACACTCCTTAGGAGTTAAGATGAAGCAAGAAGAAGATTAGGATCGGCCCAACCCACTGGCAATCCTAGCAAAGAGCCACTCTGCCTGCAGATTCTGAATCAGGAATCCCCAAAAGAGGGTGGGTGGGAATATGGACAGGATCTGCTTTCTTTATCCTGTAGTGAGCGATTCCCTCTACAGATGAAACTGCACAAATACAGACACACGCACAGAGGGCAATTAGATACACACTTTATTTGGGCACATCAGTAAGAGATTTGCCACCAACACCAATAACTCTGCAACTGTTTGCCACATACTGAGTGAAATCAACAATTTAGGCAGGTAGGTGTGTATGTGTGGGTGTGTATACTCGCACACGCACCCATTGATTGTTACTGTGTGGGTTGACGCCTATCCATACAAGTATACAAGGCAATCCATACAAGGGAATCTATGGATACTCAACAAGCACATATTCATATGTGAATACATTACTAGTATATTTGTAGGAACACGGGCCAACTGATAGCCTCAACTCATCTCACACCATTACATACAGGCATAATTATATATACGTGCTTTCTATGCGCAGGTATCTTTTACAGCTCCAGATAAAAAGAGGCACATAAATGCAACGCATGCCTCCATGTATGAATTAGCAGCCAGATCCACAACCCAGTTAAGCTTGCTTTCAATGGGACTGGCACCTCAGTCTAACCAGCTTATTTGGCATTTAGTACCTTTGCTTTCCTCAAATCTTATTCCATCTAAAATTGTACTCTAGATAGAAGCCTGCACCTGCTTCAAGCCAAATGCTGCTGCTTATGTGGCATACAGGTATATTTGCTGATTTGCCTTTCCCAAATATATACAATTATAAAAACATCTCACCCCGCCAATCCTAAACAGATTTGCCTGGAAGTAATTAATCACACAGATTTAAATGAAGCATACGTCTAACTGCCAGCTCCTAGGCATGTTTACTCGGAAGTAAGTAAGTGCTTTTGCTCTAGGTGAGGTGTCCTTCCAAGCAAAGGTGCATTAGATCAGGCTACACGTAAAGTGTTTCAAGATGGGAATGGTAAATCTCTTTTACTTAGGTGCATGGACACTCGTGTGCATACAAGTACACTGGAGTACCCGACAGCCAGTGACGACCAGCCCCACTCTTGAAGAGCCACGAGGATGGATGTTGCCAGAGGACTGCACACACACACATCCGCCGCCCGGCCTTATAATGCTCTATTGTTTTATTATTCTTTTCTGCATGAAAGTTGCTCCCTCTGCAATTCCGCGGGTGGATAAGTAGACAAGGGCAAAATCTTCATATAGTTTTTTTGGGGGGGGTATTAAAAACAAAGCTACCCCCCTTTTGTCTTGCAAACTAGGTTCAAGAAAGTCAGACACGCATTCCTACTTTCTATTGTAAAATTCGGATGTGTTTGCTCTGGGTTGGAAACAGTCACTCTTTACACTGGGAGTCCTTCAGATGAAACCACATTCTTGTAAATTCAAAAGGGATTTTTTTTTTCGGGGTAGCCAACCGGTGTGCATGTGTGTTTTATTTATATATAAACAAATAAGACCGAGACGTTAGAAAAAGAGGAAGACAGCTGAAAGCAGAGGCAAAATACGCAGGGAGCCAATCTGGGCGTTTAAAAACGCAAAAAGCTGCTTCTTGAAATATTTGATCTTTATTTCGCAATTCTCCGTACAATGCTCCTACGCAAGCCCCACTGCAGTGTATGGCTCTCATGCCTCTAGATTGCAGTGGGGCTTGCGCAAGAGAATTTAGCTGAGAATCGGGCCCTGTGAACTGCAACAATTGCTTCGCAGCCTGCGAATTTTGAATGCTGTTCCTGTTGGAAGAGTAGCTAAACAACACCTCCAACAGTTCAGAGGGAATGTAGGGTTGTACTCAAAGGTGCGGTGGGGTAGATCTTGAAAGGCGGTAGAGAAGTAAACATTAAACACCCTGATACATTTGCCTGGCAACAAGGGCATTTAGTTAGAAGGGGGGCACCAATATTTTGAAACAGCTCCACTCTTGTTTTAGCATCACAGTAGCCCAGCCCCTGTGCATGTTTACTCGGGACTAGATCTTACTGCGTTCAAGGGGGCTTAAAGTAAATGTCTGCATATTTATTTATTATTTTATTTATTATTACAAATGTTTAACCCACCTTTCTTCCTTAAAGGGAGCCCAGGTGGCTCATAATAGTAAAAATACTTAAAAACAAGTGAATACTGTACAGTGCAAGAATTCTACCTCAAGCTATCCTGATCTTTTTAGGTTTTCAGATAATATTCCTCCCTCCTCCTCTTCCTCCTCAACTTTAATCGATTTTACCTACACCTTGTCCTATCTGTACCTCAATAATTACATTCTGCATTAAAATGTAAATGTACTGCCTTCAAGTCGATTCCGACTTATGGCGACCCTATCCTGAGGCTGAGAGGCAGTGACTGGTCCAAGGTCACCCAGTGAGCTTCATGGCTATGTGGGGATTCGAACCCTGGTCTCCCAGGTCATAGTCCAACACTCAAAGCACTACTGTACACTACACTAGCTCTCCACATTCTGCATTAGATATGTGTATATATGGGTGTATACTTGGATAAACATTCCATGTTGGGTTTGAACATTCATAAGCATTCCATGTTGGGTTTGAACATTCATAAGCATTCCATGTTGGGTTTGAACATTCATAAGTAAGGCTATGGTCTGAAGGCACATGAGGCCAGCACCCTGCTGCAGCTAAGCAGGGTCAGATCTGGTCAGTGCCTGGATGGGAAACCGCCTGGGAACCATATGTAAGCTGCCTTGGGTTTCTATCATGAAAATGAAATGAAATGTCTTTTATTTAAATCAATGGACCTAATCCTATGCACATTCAACTGGGAGTAAGTGCTGTTGGATTTATTTCCGAGTAAGGAGGCCTGCTTTTCGGCTAAGCAGCTGCAGGCCAGTTGGCACACTTATTTGGAAGTAAGTCCGGTTGATCTCTGTGGAAGTTACTTCCCAATAAACATGGGGTAGGATTGGGCTGCATCAGTACTTAGGTTTGGCTGTACTATGAAATATGCACGTGCGCTCACGCACGCAGGCACGCACATACACGCGGCACATTTTCCATAGGCAAATATTTGAGAGCATGATCCCAACAATTTACCCTGTGCGTGCTTGTGCATACATGACTAAATCCTGGGGAAGGCAGGAATCCCTTCTAAGTATCTTTTGCAGAAGATACTTTAACTAAATTCAAGCTCTGTTCTCGGATGGCCCTTTTGTAGATTACCCCTTTGCTCTGGCTTGAGGTAGTGGAAGAGGGCAGCCTATTTGGTGAATTTAAGGTTTGCCTTCTGCCTTTCAATCTGTAAGGGAAACAGGTAGCAGTTTAGCAATCCAGGAGGAGGAGGTGGGGAGGGGGAATGATCTTTGCCTCCCTCTGCAGGGTTAAGAGAACTATTTTGCATAAATGGGCCGTTTGCCATTCCGTCCTATGGGCTCCTTCTCACCACCAACATTGTTCATGCGCTTGGTCTGTCTCGCTTTCCTAAATCTGCAGGCACTGAAGCATCCACCTCTTCTGCACTCTGTGTGTGTGTGTGTAGGCCTAGATTAAGAAACTATTTTGATACCAAGTTCAACTGTAATGGCAGATAGCAAAGAATAGGTGGCTTAGCTGTCTGGTGGAACAAGTAGATTTATTTTAGACAGGCATGAATATTTCAGAATTAATTAGGTCGACTGTTACAGTGAAGGAAATTAAAACACAAAGCCATTCCTCCCCACCCATCCCCTTTACCTCATCCCATAGTGTCCTGGCTAATATTTAATTTTCTCTTTATAATGTTCTCTTTTAAAATGCCACCCTTTCTTTCTTATAATTGAAGAGGGGTGTATGTGTGTGTGTGTAAAAACCTTACAGCCTATGAAAGAGTCCAGCACCTTCTGTGAAAAAAAGGCGGGGACATCACAAACTGCTCGAATATGTTTGGATAATGCAGCGTCGTCGTCCCCCACCGACTCCAACACACGACGATTGAAAGAGCGGAACGTTTCCCCGTATACCCTTTGCAAGGGTAGATCTGGAGGTTATTTCCAAGGATTCCGTGTATTTTTGTAGGGTGATGTTAGCCTGCATTCTTTCTTTTCTTTTTTTAATGAGGAGCGGGGAACAAAGAGAATGAGTTGAACATGTTTACACGTTGTACAAAAATAATACAAAATACAAAAAATGAAAAAGAATGAAAAAGGGAAAATTGTTTCATTTCACACGCCTCTCCCCCAGAACACTGCAGCATCTAAAAACGTGTGGGCATTGTTGCATTTTATAAACCCTTCATCCGGGGAAACATATTTTTGGACAGTATATATATAAAATTTATATATATAAAAACACACACACATACACATACAGAGTTTGATTTCATTTTGGAGAGCAAAGTGTAAAAAAAGAAAAGAAACGGCAATGACAATCCTAATACCTGATAGCTAATACAGCCTTAGATACGAAAAACACTCTTGCCTGCAAACACTGGCAAAAGCTAAGTCTGTGTGTGTATATATGTGTGTGCAAGTATACATATCTATACCTATATATCGCTTTGCATTCATAGCATCTCCACTCGCAGGAATCGCTCCGTTTTTATGGTCCCATTAAGTATTGTACCTATTTAAGGGTAGTAAATGGGATATTAATGAAAAGTTGATCGGCACCTCTACTTTCCCCAGATCCTGGGCGTTTCAAGTTAAAATGAATCAAGGGCGCCTCTCCTCCCTCCTCCTTCCTTCACAACGTTGTTCTGTAAACAGCTCCAGTAACAGTTTAAGGCTGCAAACAAACTTTGATTCCTGCTACAACAGATGTCAGAGTTTCTTGAGTTTTGGCTGCGTCTGGGGACATCTTGTGATGTTTTTAGAGAACAGGACATGATCTCACATGGCGAGAAGCTCTTTAGTTCCTTAATCATTTCACGGTTCCTTCGGAGGCTTTCTTCCCACCTAAAACGTTTAGTTTCAGCTCAGTGATCAGCTGCAAAGGCTCGACGGGGAGCGGAAGAGTTGAATTATTCCAACCTGCAAGCAGCCCCTCAAAAAAAAAAAAAAAAAAGGAAGGAAAGAAAAAAAGTGGAAACTTTTTTTTCCACCCCTCTCTGTCCATATCACCAAGTCTTGAAAAATCAGAATGGAATTAGAGAAAAACTACACGACTCCCAGGACTGGCAGATCAGGTAAGGAATGGGATCCTTGGTTTTGAATGATGCACTAGAAAATAATTTTAAAGAAGCATATTAATGTTTAAAATGTGTTTCATAAGCTATGGCGACGGATAGAGACAGCGAGTCATTGGTGTATATGAATGTTTATAGAGAAAGACGGACCATATAAATCGTGTTAATCAGGAGGAGTCGCACCGAAGTTCCATTGGGACTACTCTCGAGTAAATGGTTGACGGATTGCATTCCTTCTCTCACAGTATGTCCTAGTAGAAGGAAATGTTATTTCGAACGTCAGCAATAAGTGACTATTTCATGATGCCATTTGGCTGTTATATACGCGCCTTTTATGTGTGTGGATATATACATCTCTGTCTCTTTTCCTCTGGATGTGCGTCGTAGATGTTCTTCTTCAAAGAGCTTTATGTGGATCAATGCTTTCCCAGCGACAGGCAATAACGGGACTGCGATCCTAAGCATATTTAAAACTTGGAAAGAAGCTCCGCTGCCGTCGCTAGGACTTCTTTCAAGTAAATGCGTTTAGGATCGAGATCTTTAAAAAGGACAAAAACACACACACAAGTAAACCGGGACAGGGCTACTGAATACAGCCTGAAACAGCTTCGCAGCCTCAGCCACAACCTAGATGAGCGGAAACACGGGACTTTTCAATTAATTAAGCCAGCGGAAACCGCCCGTCGGTTTAATAGGCGCGGATCCGGCAGTGGGAGACTTTGGAGTCGACCCAGATTATCCGGCCGAGTTAGCGATGGCGCGGATGACACTACCAGTTCCAGGCTGCCAGACAGGCGAGCAAGTGAGCAGGCAGAGGGGCCTGGCTGTCTCCCTTTTTCGCTCTCCCCTACTCCCTGGTTACCTAGCGGTGGCGACCGCTACTTTTGCTCCGGCCACTTTTGAAAATCTCTACGGCCCCTGCATACTAAACCCAGAGCTCTCATATCGGCCTCTTGAGGAGAGGGGTGATCATGGTGGTGAGGGAAGCGCCCAGATGTTATAAGGGGGTTTCCGAGCCAGGGATCTTGGGTTAGCCGAAAGGGAGCGTGGGGTCCCTTTCTTTAGAGATACTTGGGGCTAGCCTGTGCCTTTTCCTTGTTCGGGATCTTCCCTTTCCTTCTTCCAGCAAGAAAGCCCCAAAGCTTAACTGTGGGGGCCAGCGCGTGTCTGGAGAGCGCCCTGACAAGCTGTCTATAAATAATGTGATTTCAAGAAGATCGATGAGCCCTTTTATTAGTTAAATCGTCTGAATAATAGTTTCATCGATAAAGCATTTCATTGCTCGTAGCTGCGGGTTGAGGTGGGGTGGGGTGGGGTGGGGGAACTTGGGAAGGCTCACAAGGAAGAGAGGGGAACAACTGGATTGTTTTTATTCCCCCCGCCCTCCGTTCCTTCAGTCAGCAATCCCAAGGTGACTTGCATGCTGAGCATCAGAGACAGCCCTCCCCCTGTCCTCCCCCACCCCAGAACCTCGATTTGCGCGTCTCTCTCCCGGCCCGATCTTCCTCCGCATTGGATGGGCCTGGGGGGAGGGGTTGCAGGCACAGCAGCCTTTCAGCGCAGTTGACCTCGATCGATCACTTAGCAATTATTTTGACCGAGGGATGGAGCGGCGTGCCGGGTTCTTCTCTGAGGGTTGAGGGGAGACTGGTGGCTACTGCAGCCAAACTGGCTCACTGAGCCTCTAGGCCTGCATGTGCGCCCGGAGCACAAGCCTGCGATAGAGATATTCCAGCCCCACAGGGGAGATTAAGAGGAAGGAGACAAATAACTCCCACCCGTCTCTGTCCTTGGAGCGGGGGTGGTGGGGAGATCTTCTGGGCCCTCCCCCTCCCCGTGTAGTGTCGCCACCCGCGCTTGCCGCGCGGTGGCTGCTGGCTCAACTTCCGGGGCCGCTTGCCAAAACAGGCCATTTTTGCCTACCCGTCGTCGTGCAAGGCAAAACCGTTGCTCCTCCAGCTCTCCGGCGGGTTTATTTTCCTTTTGAAATCGCTGCTCAGACAGACTACTCGGGGGGGGGGTGTCAAGTCACACCTCATTCACGTGAAGCCATTCCACTGGCGAAAACGCCCGGGGATTCTCGTGTCTGAACAGCGTCCTGTAAGCGACCCCCCTACACACACACACACACGCCGTTGGACTCATGTTGCAGACATGTTGGACACGTTTTTACCTCTTCCGTTTCAAAGATCAGCCCAAGCCCCAGTGACAGGCCCGGTTTTAGCGAGGTCCCCACCCCCGTCTCGCCGCTAAGTGAACTGTGCCTAGGAAATTCTTGCCTGCTCTGGAAAGATGAGCTTGCTTATTGGCACAAGGGGTAAAAACGCCAGACATAACACGCGGCGTAAAGAGGACAGGGAGGGTCGGAGGAGGGCGACCAAAGGTCATGGAAAGGTGACACGGGGTAATAATGATTGGGGCACGTTAGTCGCATAACTCGGGATAAAGAAGAAAAAATATGGGCATATAGTGTAGGGAGTGGGACAGTCTGAACGAGACACAGTAGACTTGAAATGGAGTTTATCATTTACATACAGCACCATACACGTTCATGATAAAGCTCAATCGAGTAACGTAAGCAGAAAGACCTGCCCGGAAGGGTTTACAAACGGGATTGGGACGATGATTGGTGGAGACAGTAAAGGAAGGCCCCATTTAGTGTGGCCTACCCGGTTTCTCCCCACAGAGCCATGAAGCTCACTGGGCGACCTTGGACCAGTCACTGACGAAGGCAACAGTAACCCACCTCTGAATACCGCTTACCATGAAAACCCTATTCATAGGGTCGCCATAAATCGGGATCGACTTGACGGCAGTCCATTTCCATTTTTCTTTTCTATGCCGAAGTATATTCCCCCCCCTCCACATACAAACACGGCTCTCAATAACTAGAACTTTCAAAGCCATATATACAATTCCCCTCCATAATTATGCAAAAAACGAACGTTTTGGGTTCTGAACGTGAGTCTTCAGATTGTTTGCTTCTGAGTCTTCGAGCTCCGTTTAAGTCACTGGGGCTAGCCTGCGACTAGCTTCTCAAGAACGAGGCTTGATTATGATGAGTGCAATTCACTGGGAAGTTCTCCTGCGCAAGCCCCATTGACACGAAGGGGAGCTGCACGTGTCCAAAACCTCTTGCTGGTGGATTGCGGCTAGTGTCATAACTTTCCAAAGCGGCTTTTCCTTTTAGCTGGAAAAAACGGGGGACCTCTTTATGTCCGTCTTCCATATTTGCCAACATGCTACACATGCAACCCAAGCTAACAGCTGTTTACTTAGAAGGAAGGCCCACTGAACGCAGTCCTTAGTAAGTGCGCAGAAGATTGCAACAGCCCCCCCTTTTAAAAAAGTACAACTGAGCTAAATTATTTTAACTTCTTCAGTTTTAAAGATCATGCTTAGGCTCAAACAGCTCTTTTATACCCCAAATTCTAGACATAGAACCAAGATGTATTTATTGATTTCAAGGAAAGGAGTTTCCAAGATAGGTTTTCTATCCTGTGTCTATGATTCTAAACACACCAGTGCATGTTTCTTCGGAAATAAAACCTACTGTGTGCAGATGATTTTACTCCTTAGTAAGTGTGATGAGGATTGGATACAGCGAGACTTATGTCCGAGTAAGCATGGCTGGGATCGGACTGCAGGAAATAGGCCCCGTTGTGCACAAACAGCTGTAACAGCTTAGCACTGTGGTATTAGCAGGAGCCCTACTTCCTCTCCCCACCTGTGCTCCCCAGAAAATAGATAGGTTTTATTCTTGATTTTAAAAGCCTATTTAAGACAAAATCTGGCAATATAAAACCTTTAGCAATAACTCTGAGCTCAGATAGAGGCGAGGAAATGATGCAAAGGACCAAATGATGCAAAGGCCCTGAAGCCCATGAGAGTAAAAACGTTGGCCAGGCGAAGATTTGTGCAAAGCAGTCCGGGAAGGGCGGCGGGGCTATGGGGAGTTCACTTGTTCTTTGCACCGAAATTTACCCTCGCTTTCTCCGTCATTGAGAATAACACAGTGTTGATGGACAATTCGGGGTCCCGGTGCCTCTCGTGTCACTGAATCCAGACAGCCTGTGAAGGGAAGCGCTTTTCCCCTCTGTGACCCGTGAAATAATCTATAGAATTGTTTACTTTCACCTCTGATCTGACTGTTAAACACACTCCTTGGTACAACACACGTGGGTCCCACGCTTCCACTCTCAGCTTTTGCCATCCTGGGTGGGTACATCATTACCCATCGTTGCTTTGTAGGATATAGTTCCTGAATGGTAAAAAAGCGAGAAGAGGGAGGGACAAGAGGGTGGAGGGGGGTGGGATCTGACTGGCCTTGAGGGCGATGGCAGGAATCAGCCACATCATGCTTAGCTATTGGGGGGGGGGTTAAGCGGGATCTGGGGCACCGTGGATACAGGAAATCAGGACAGAGGGTTTCGCCTGCAATGGAGCGTAGTGGCGGTTCAGATTTCAATTGAAGGGCTGGGAAAATTTCAACAAGGTCTAAAGGCCCCGTCTTAACCCCCGTTTGAATTCATCTAAAGTTGGAATGGGGGTGGGAAAAAGCTGTGTATTTAAACATTTGTACTCAAACACTTTACATTATATTAATCAGAGCAGGCGTTATCAACAAAGGACAAACCGTCACCTTGTTATCATTTTATAAAGTTAAGGGATATGTGGCGTTGACCTATATAGTACATACGGTGAAGATGAGGATGATGAAGAAGAACGCACAGAGCTTGTAATATACAGAATTGCTGTTGTAATTATTGCCATCCGTGGGCTTGGCGCTTCATCATAAGCAAAAGGTCGCTTGGACCGAGGAGGTTACAGTCTCATTTTGGCCAGGGTGGGGGAAGGGTATCACTCGTTGTGCAGAACCTTTGGCATGAGAGAAAAGTGTTCCTGAAGAAGTCTCAATGTGGTTTGAAACGTGCATGGGTGTATATAGATTTCCCCGATGCTTTGCTTTATGGCACCGTCGCCTGCAATAGCGGCGCTGATCTGTCCCCTAGCATTCAGGAAAGCGTGAGTGACAAATCCGATCCACAATTCACTTGCACCAGAGGAGCTAGGACGGAAGTGATGACGGCCAGCGGGGATAACCAATCGGCTTACATCCCTCGCATTTACCGGCAATTAGAGTGCTAGTCAGGGGGCGAACGTGTGGAAGAAGATTGCCACCTTGGCTGCCCCATATTTACTCGCAAGTAAGGACTGAAATGGAACTTCGTTCCTTGCTTCCCGGGAAGTCAGGGGCGCTGAGCATCTTGGCGCGAAATACAAGCAGACCGCTCCAGGCTCCAGGAAGCTCCTCCCGGCCTCTGCTTCTCCAAATCGCATTGCGCCTTAGAGCTGAGCGTTCTCAAAGCTTAAAGCTAGCGGCAGCACCAGCCTGGCTGAAAATGTCTCTCCTCGCGCTCTTCTGACCTGTGCACCCACAATGCTATTAAAGATAAAAGTAATTGATAACCCATTAACCCATTGGCCTCCGTTTAGTTTAGCACAGGACTGAGAAACAGGCCTTGAGCTGCAGTGCTGTTCAGACTTGCTGATCGAGCAGCACAGGTCATTGGGCCACAAGGCAGATGGACCAAAAAGTGAAACATGCCACAATGCAAACATGTGAAGAAAAAGGCAAAATGACGCTTCTTCCGGGGTTGGTGATTGACAATGTGGACTGATACAGAATAGCCCCTCTTTTCTCTTCTCCCCCTCTTTCTTTCTCGATTTGGTTAAGTTGCACAGAAAGTAGCACGTGCGCCCTGCCTTAACTTCAGGGAGATGATCTGCATATAATCCAATTAGTCTTGCTTTCTGTACTAACACAACGCGTCTGCAACCAGATTTCCCCACCCCTCAGAAAGAAAAAGAAAGTCAGTCAGACAGACGCGCAACTAGGAGAAACGATGAACATCAAAGGCCACAATCTATCAGGGAAGTTCTCCTGGGCTGACCTCATTGAAATGAATGGGAATAGTGCTCCCGTGCGGCCCTGTTCATTTCAGTGGGGCTTTAGGCCGTTCAAAAATATCGTTCACAGGGCGCGTTTTGCAAGAAAAAAAATTAGGAGAGTGTGTATGCTCTTTTTTGGAGCCACTGAAAATTAAAAATGTAATCTGCCAGATTTTGCTCCTTTTCATTACTGAGGGCTGTGGATCATGAGTGGGATCCCAATCCACACATTAAAAATATGGTATGGACGTCAGCCAAAGGAGAATGGACGAAGATCTACATTTCCCGGTAGTGAACTCTCAATAACCTGTGACTTTCAAAGCCAGGAACCAGGATTCATTCCTTAGCTGCCTAGTGTGCCTGGATCAATTTATGCGAGTCTGCTTTTGAATATTAGGGCAATCTAGAAGCTAGGCCGGTGGCCACATAGAGCAAGCCTTTTTAAGTGGTGGCTCCAGTCCTCGGGAATTCCCTCTCTAGGGAAGTTCGCGACTGGCCTTCATGTTCCTGCTCCAAGCTAATTTGTTTTTAAAGGCATTTGCCTAGATTACTCTGTTGCCATGCTGCTGGCTCTTTTATTTAACTTGCAGGAATGTTTGGATGGTTGCTGATTTAGTACAGAGAGAGTAACCCGCAGCATGCTTATTTAGAAGTCCACTGTGTTCAGCGGAGCTCTCTTCCATGGTAGTGTGCAAAGGTCTGCAGCCTCAGCTTTCACAATTTAGATTCTCCTGTGTCGGCCAAAAGGTCTGTACACTAAACAACAACTACAACAGCAATAACAACCACCCTTTGGATGGGGATAAGTAACCAAACCGAGTATTATTTCCCTAGGCATCTCCTCTTGACCTTTCTCCCTTAAGTCTGGGAGCTGTGCTGGAGAATCTCTCGTTTTATCTCCTTATGTGTAAAATCGAGCAGGAATCGTGGAGCAAGGTGAGAAAGACCTGTCCAGAAAGACAGGTGTGCTCTGTCCTGGATGGGAAGGGCAAAATAAGCAGCGTAAAGACCAGAGTTAATTCTGGATGCTAATTAGGAGAGTGTGTATGCGCTTTTCAGACAAAGCCAGCCATCTCTGGGTCCCTTTCAGTCCTTTTTATCTCATAGGAGCATTTTGCTGTGCTTCCAACACATTCGAGGTCGCCTTGGAAGGCGGCAGTCAGGTACACTTCGGTTGGGCTGGGAACAGACTGAAATCCGTGAGACCTACTTTAGAAGAGAGAGGAATTAGATCGGAGTGGGCATCGATTACAATCACTGGGATTTAAAGTTACTTGGTTGCTCGCTCGCTCGCTTAATTAATTAATTAATTAAAAACCGGCAATTAAAATTACCGTCAATTCCATTGCTTTCCATCGGGCTTAGTTCCACATTTATGTGTTCAGGACTGGCATGTAAATTGGACATTTTAATTTTTATTATCATCAGCATCATCTCTTTCACGCAGCCCACCCACCCCCCATTCAGAAGCGTTGCCCTCCTCTAGGAGCATTGCTAGAACGATGGAAGGGACAGAGGATTTATCCATGCCACACAATCAAACACACACAAAATCGCTGGAGAAGGAAGGATATCGTGGGCAACCTCTAACACAGTTAAGCGTAAGCGATTGGACTGAAGTCGCGAATTCCACTAGTTTTAACAGGATTGTAGATCTGGGCTCAGGAAATAGGGCGCTGCCTTTAAATCAGCGGTAACCTGATCGTTACGGATACAAAGACGTACGTCCTCACAACACTCTTGAGAACGTACTGTGTGTGTAAAAACTGGCCCTGTATTTTGTTACAGCATCACATTGAGCATTATTTTGCAAACAGAGAAAGGGGAGAGGGGGAGGGAGGAAACTCCCCCCAGCGATCACGCCCCTAACATCTCCGCTTTCTGTTAGTCGAGTGTGTACACACTGTGCGAGCAAAAGTGAAGTCGACAGCCGCTTTAGACAAACTTCAGCATACTCGCCAAATCCCATCTAGCTGTGACAAGCCCATTGGGGAGGTTGGCGGAGGACGGTGGTTGTGCGAGGGTGGGGGGGTCGAGGGGAATGAAGCCATGCGACTCCGGTTTTGCGGCCCCATCATCCTAGCCGTGTTGACTCAGAGGTCGTCTAGAAGGTTGTTCACACACATTGAGGACCTCAATGGGAGAGGAACTTTCGTATTTCATGGAAAGGCATGGTGTTCTGAGAGTGACAGGAACGACCTCTCTCTCTAGCTTTCGAACTGGGTGGTTCATTCACCCACGGAAGCCATCACTTTCATGCTGTAGCGATGAGGGCGCATATGCACGCGTGTACATTGCGTTTGTGTTTGCATTCGGAACTATTTATGAATAGGCATGTGTGTGTGTGTGTGTGTGTGTGTGTGTGTGTGTGTGTGTGTGTGTGTGTGTGTGTGTGTGTGTGTGTTTCCTCCAAGGGTGTGTGCTGGCTCTCTCTCGGTCTTGGCGCTCCAGCCTTACTATACAAACTTGGAAGTGAGCTATCTTGACTTTTCCCGAGTAAGCGTGCCTAGAGGCGGGCTGTATCTTTGAGCCAGGAGTATCAGGGCTTTGCCCCTGAGTATTTTTTCCGTGCATGGCTTGAAAGTTCAAGGAGAGAGTCGCCTCGTTTCCCTCGCCGCGCCCACAACCGATTCCTGCCACCTCCGGGTTTGGCAGGAAGAGCCCGCTATTTATCGGCCGCCGTGAGGACCGGGACTTCTTTTTGGACCTCGAACACAATGATTACCCTTCGGGTATTCAGTGCTCAGGCGAAACCGGTATCTGGAAGCCGGTGGCTTGTAATTTTGTCTGGGTCCTCGGAATGTATGAGTCCTATGCGGCTCGCGGAGCTCCCTCGGCTGGGAGTCATTTCCTGTGAACCGGTCTGAACCTAACCGGTTTAATGCAAAACCTAATGGGAGAGGAAAAGGAAAGCAGTCTGGAATGACCTGTTTCTGTCTAAAAACGCGCCTAAAGCGCAATCCTGTGATGGTTGGCTCAGAAATAAATCTCACTGTGTTCAAAAGGGGCTTCTACGAAACTGTGCACAGTATTGCAGCTCTAGGAAGTTCAATGAAAATCAATGGGGAAGTTCCCAAGTAAGCCTATTTAGGATTGGGATGTTAACTATTCCCATTCAAGAATCAGCAAGCGAGACAGAAATACCGGCCAGCTTCCTTCTTTCTCTTGCATCTACGCTTCCATGACAAAGATCAGGAAAGTATAAATCCAAGCAATTTGCAGGAAGGAAACCGCCTGGTTGGTGAGAGGCCCCCGGTCGAAAACGTGGTTGTGCGGAAGGTGCAACTAGGGCAAGGAAAGGTTTGCCAGGCGGGAGCTCCCCCTGCTGTTAGGTCCGTACGGCTGCAGCGGAGACTTGTTCGCGGTCACAAGGAGGCTTGGGCGTCTTTTAAGGCCAGATACATGGTCAGAGCCAGCATGAGGGACTTGTTTTGAAACGGACCTTCCGGGAGGAAAGGCCTGGAGGATTGCAGGTGTACAACACCCTTGGGAAAGGGGACAGGCTGAGCTGCAAGGCTCGATCCACAAGCCAATTAAGCAAAAGCACTTGGGTTGGCTTGCAAACCAAGCCAGATAAGGTGGTGGGAGGCTGGGGCCCCTGAGGTGTTGATAACCAAGTTCTTAACAGGGATTTCAGTGCTTAGAAATCTACCTCTTCAAATTTAAGAACAAAAGAGGAGCCCTGCATGATCATGCCAATGGCCCATCTAGTCAAGATCCGGTTCCCATGGTGGCCAATAAGATGCCTATGAGAAACCTTCACCGAAGACCTGAGCACAAGAGCACTCTTCCCACCTGTGATTCCTAGCAGCTGGTATTCAGAGGCATCCTGCCTTTGTTAGTGGAGGTAGAACATAGCCATTGTGGCTCATAGCCATTGATAGCCTTTTCCTCCATGAATTTATCTAGCCCTCTTTTAAAGCCATCCAAGTTGTAGGCCATTGCAACATCTTGTGGGAGCAAATGTCATAGTTTAACTATCTGTTGCATGAAGAAGTACTTTCTTGCTTTACATGCATACACCTAAGTGTTTTTTCCTAAGAAAAAAGGGTATACCTAAAAATTGCTTAAAATGTGAATGCAACAAGCAGGTATTTGAAACACTGATATCACACAGGTATTGGCTGTGGCTTCCAGTGTATGTGGCAAACTAAGGTTTGCCGCTGTGTAATGCATGGAAATTTATTTATTTATTTATTAAATTTATATCCTGCCCTTCCTCCCAGTAGAAGCCCAGGGAGGCAAACAAAAACACTAAAAACACTCTAACATCATGACAAAAATGTTAAAATATATTAAAACAAAACATATTTAAAAACATCTTTTAAAAAAAGCTTTAAAAACATTAAACAGTGATTTCAACACAGATGCAGACAGGGATAAGGTCTCTACTTAAAAGGCTTGTTGAAAGAGGAAGGTCTTCAGTAGGCACTGAAAAGATAACAGAGATAGCCTGTCTAATATGTAAGGGGAGGGAATTCCAAAGGGTAGGTGCCACAACACTAAAGGTCCACTTCCTGTGTTGTACGGAACAGACCTCCTGATAAGAGCGCAGAGACTGACTGGTTATATAAGGGTTAAGACGATCTCTCAGGTATCCTGGTCCCAAGCTGCATAGGGCCTTGTACACCATAACTAGAATCTTGAACTTAGCTTCGTAGCTAATAGTCCACAGGGTCCCTTCAGAAGGTATTAAAGACCACTGACAGTGCAATCCCATGGATGTCTATTCCAGAGTGAAATTATCAGCTAAATGTGCATAGGGTGGCAACCTAAATCAGCTTAACCATGGACTCAGTCCAAGGTACTCTTGTTCAGCTGTTTTGTAGATGGTAGGCTAATATAGTATCCATTCACTTTCCTTGCTGAAGAAAAGGTTATTGTAAATGTCTTGGCATATTCTATGGAAACAGAAAATTACAGGCATTTCTTATACATGACACAGGGTGTTTCTCTTAACATAGGAGCTAAACTGAACAATCCATGGTGAGACTTAGCTTTTAACTAGAAATAACCAGCACAAATACATGCTCAGAAGTGTCTCCCTCTCTGGACAAAAGCAACCAATGACTTTCTAAGGGAAAAAAAGTCAGAATATACAACTGATGAACATACAGCACATTGAACCTTCCACCAAGACACTGACATGGAATGGGGATAATATGAGATGGTTAGCATGGACTCTAGTGAGAACATAGGGGGTGCAGCTAGTTTGTATGTAGAGAGACATTCATCAATGACCGGAAGAAAACGTCCAAGCTCAAATACAAAAGAGAAACATCTTCAAAGGCAGCTGAGCTGTGAAAGGGGGTGGGGGAAGAGGGAAAGAAAGGAAAATCGGGACACTGGTTTCTGTGCCCTCAGAAATCTTTGTGCAGTTTTATTTTAACTTCCCCACCTAAAGTACCTTGGAAAAGAATATATGTTGAAAATTCACAGTCCAGTCCATAGTCCATAGCCTGCTCATGCCGAAAGCATACTAGAACTTAAGAAAACCATTTGATTGTGTTGCATGGGAAGGCAGTCAGAAGTGATTTTTCAGTGGAAAGAGGCCTACAGGAGCTCGTTCTAATGGTGGGTCTCTCATCTCCAGGCCCTTCAAAAATGCAGTCTGGGGTTACAATGGAGCTGAAAAATCACATTCTGAGATGTTTCCTTTCCTTTGTAAAAATGCCCTTCACCCTCTGTTGTTGTTATTTAAAAACATGCTCCTTTGAGCTTTAGATCTAACTAGGAATTGTCGGAGAGTGGCGAAATTGGGAATGGAGAGACTGAGTGAGCCTTTACGTGTTTGAATCTTTGCTAAAGATTATACCTTCCCCTCAAATTAGTCAGATAGAGACTTTAAGCTTTAAAATAAGAAATAACTACTTTATTCTGGAAGTACATACTTGATAGGAAAGAGTTCTACATCTAGCTAACTAGCTAAGTTGGAGATGCAAACACTAAACCTACTGTTTGCCCTCATGCTTGAAGGAGAGGGAGAGACAAAGAAAATGTGTCTGCTCTCCCTCTCAAGAAAAAGAAGGAAGGAGGGAGGGAAGGAGATGTGGTCAACATCCTATGCATATGAGTTTAGCAGGAAGGGAGAGACAGCAGGAGATCAAAGGATAGGTATAGCCTAGCAATCAGGAGGTTTCCTCTCTAGCTACCCTTCTTAACCCCATGCAGGCTCAACCCACAAGTTGGAGTTGAACCACATATATTCCCTTCTCAACAACAACTTGGTTTATTCTACAAGGTGCATCTTGCCTCGTAGCTTCTGGTGTCGGACTTTGCCCAATGGCTTGGTCAATGCATCAGCTGTCATCTCTTCTGTTGAACAGTAGATCATCTCTAGAAGTCCTTTCTCCCTTATGTCCTTTAGGTAGTGGAACTTCCAATCCATGTGCTTCATGCGAGAACTTTGTCCTTCTGATTCTGTGAGTCTTAATTGTCCTCAAGTATTCTGACAGGCTCTGGTTCAGATATGCCCAAGTCTCGTAGAAGCTTGCGTAACCACAGCATTTCTTTGCATGCTTCATCAGCTGATACATACTCTGCCTCTGTAGATGAGTGTGCTACAGTCTCTTGCTTTCGACTTGTCCAGCAGATAAGTGACTGTCCATAGTAGAACAGGTTTCCACTGGTTGACTTGCAATCTTTGGTGTCTCCAGCCCAGTCAGCATCAGCATATCCTATAAGCTTGGGATCTTGAGTAGCTGATAGCTTTAGTTTTAGGTTTGCAGTGCCTTTCAGATATCTTGCCACTCTCTTGACTGCTTCCCAGTCTTTCTTGGTTGGCAAGCTGGTTTTCTGCATAGGTATCCCACTGCTACCACCACGTCTGGTCTGGTTATTGTGCTGATGTATAGGAGTTTTCCTATAGCTTGTCTGTAGCTTCGTTGTCTTCCCAGGGTTGATTGTTCTGGTCTGGTTTCAAGTATCCTACTTCCATTGGTTTAGGTGCTGGATGTGCATCTTTCAGTCCTAGACTCTCAAGTAGGTCTTGAATCTTTTGTTTCTGGTTCAGTAGAAAGGATCCATCTTCCTCTCTTTCAATTTGTATGCCAAGGTAGTATGTGATGTCACTTAGACATTTCACTTCAACTTCCCTGCTTAGATTATTTACTAACTCTTGCTTGTCTTGTGGACTCTCATAAGCCAGTAGTAAATCATCTACATAAATCAAAATGTAAGTCCATTTGTTGTTCTTGAATCTGCTGTATAGGCATTTGTCTGCTTCGCCTCTTTTAAAGCCTTGTTTCAAGAGCATTTGGTTCAGTTTGTCATTCCATGCTCTTGCAGCCTTTATTTCTAGATGCTCTACTTGCATCTTCCTGTTGGAAGCGACACTCAGGAGTGTCCTGATTGTTGTATGCTTGACTACAGTTTCAATCTCTTTCTAGGTCTCTGGCTCTGGCAGTTCATCAGCTGTTGCAAGGTAGGACAGTCTCAGTGGAGGTACACCTCTGTTGGTGCTGTTAGAGAGTCTTGGTACAGGATTCTTTGCTGCCCCTTCTGGCTGTGCAGGTTCCCCTTCTTGCTCTGATTCCTCACTGTCCACCAGTGCTGGCATGTTGCTTTAATCTGTAGTACTGTATGGTATTTCTACTTTATCTTCTTCACTGTTGTGGTCTTGGGATGGTGCCCCTTCTGGTTGAAATGCACCTTGACCTTCATCAAAATAGACAGCTCTTTGGATTTCAATCCTTTCTATTTTGGGATTTAGGATTCTGTATCCCTTTTGTTTTGTAGAATATCCAATAAAGATTCCTTCCTTTGTAGTGTTGTCCAATTTGGTCCTCTTCTGGTGTGGTATGTAACTGTACATTTTTGATCCAAACACCTTTAGATGAGCTAAACTGGGTATGCGTCCATGCCATAATTCGAATGGAGTCTTGTTGCTATTCACTTTTGTTGGCAAATGATTCTGTAGATAGGTGGCAGTGTACACTGCCGCTCCCCAATGTTTCTGTGGGAGATTGGCATCTTCTAGCATTGATCTCACCATCTCAATAAGGGTTCTGAATTTTCTCTCCAAGACACCATTTTGTTCTGGGTTGTGAGGTACAGTGGTCTGATACTCAATCCCATGTTCACGCAGAAACAGCTGGGTAGCATGAGACATGTATTCTCCTCCATTGTCAGAACGTAGAATTTGTGGCTTTCTCTGGAATTTAGTAGTCACCATTGCAATATCCTCTTTGAGTTTCTGAAGCATTTCCCCTTCTCTTTCAGTATATAGATTACAGTGAATCTTGAATAGTCATCAATAAAACTAACAATATATCTATTTCCACCATTTGAAGGAATTGGCATTTCACAAATGTCGCTGTAAATCAACTCTAGGGGGCGCTTAGTCTTCCTTTCACTCTGCTTAGGAAAACTTGGTCTTGTCCCTTTAGCCTTAACACAGCATGTACGTCTTCCCTTTCCTTGGTAGGGTTCAATTTTCATGCCTCTTACTAAATTATTCCTTTGAAGGGTATTAATCTTTGCAATGTCTTTATGCCCAAGCCTCCTATGCCATGAGTGCAAACATGGCTTGTTACAGCAGTCCTTCACAATATTAGCTTCTGGACTTTGCTGATCAATTTCATACATTCCTTTTCTCTTAGTAGCTGTGCATATAATTACACCATCTCGAGAAATTGCGCAGGAATTTTGTTCACATAGTACTGAACATCCTTTATGCCTCACTGACTGAGATCAAATTATTAGAAATTCCTGGAGTCCAGAGCGCATTTCTAAGGTAAATCTCTTTAGTACCACTTGGCGTCTGGCAAACCAGCTTTGCATTCCCTTCCCCTTTTATGGGCACTTCTTGTGACTCAGCAACTTTAACTGGGCCTCCATGTGGGGTTAGAGTTTCAAATAGGGTCTTTGTATTTATCAAATGAGCACTTGCTCCCGAATCTATATAGACTTTATTATTACAACATTTTTCAACATGAGTTACTTGTAAACTGTTGACATCTTTGTCTGTCTTTTTAAATCCTTTATTTTGTCCTTCAGACTTCCCTTTCTTGTCGCACTGATTTTTACGGTGAGTCTCTGAACCACATAGAAAGCAGCCTTTGGATTGCTCCTTTTGTTTTCCAAATCTGCATATGACTGGCATTTGGCCAGAAGTCTGTTTACTAAGGAAAGAGGAAACGTCCTTTCCTGCAGCATCTTTTTTGCTTTGCTGAAAGAATTGCTCTCTGACTTCTGATATAATTTCATTTAGAGTCTTTTGCTGTTGTTGCAATATGAGGCAAAAAGTATTCATTGATTTTGGGAGGGAATCTAGAAACAGAGCAATCTGCGTCAGCTGATCCAGCTTGGTGTCCGCTTCTTCAATTCCCTGATTTAACACCATACATTTAGTGAGGAGTTCTTCAAATGAATCATCCCTCATTTGCAAGTTAATAAGACTTCGTAACATTGAAATTAAATGCCCTTGGCTTTTTGGCTGGTGATTAGACTTAAGTGTAATCCACATTTCTCTGGCATTTTTACAGTTAATGATCAAAGGGATTTGCGAGTTACTCACACACTTTACTATGAGATCTTGAGCTCTTTCGTCTTTTTCAGTCCAAACTCTTCTTGCTTCCTGCGAGGCTTCTGGTCCTGGTTCCCGGTCTTTGATCACTTCCATTAGCTTCTGTTGCTTTAAGTGACATCCCATCCCAAACAACCACAGCTTCAAGTTTCCAGGTGAAAGTTTGTCGAGGCTTAGCTGTTGTTCCATGGTAGCCAGCCTTAAGAAAAAGGCTTAACTCTTGACTGACTAAACTCTGAAGGTCTTTACTAGCTTCCTTGATTCGCAACACAAAAGCTCCTTTAATTACTCAGATCTCCTTTTGCATGGCTGGGCCCATAACCTGTCAGAGAGTGGCGAAATTGGGAATGGAGAGACTGAGTGAGCCTTTATGTGTGTTTGAATCTTTGCTAAAGATTATACCTTCCCTGCAAATTAGTCAAACAGAGACTTTAAGCTTTAAAATAAGAAATAACTACTTTATTCTGGAAATATATACTTGATAGGAAAGAGTTCTACATCTAGCTAAGTTGGAGCTGCAAACACTAAGCCTAGTGTTTGCCCTCATGCTTGAAGGAGAGGGAGACGAAGAAAATATGTCTGCTCTCCCTCTCAAGAGAAAGAAGAAGGAAGGAGATGTGGTCAATGTTGCGCTGTGTGTAGTTGTGTTGCTTAATTTTGTTTAAAAGCAACACCACAGCAGCAGAGAGTAACAGCAGATGTTGAAATGCGAGTGTGCCAGCGTGTGTGCGCGTTTGCCTAAGAAAACAGGCTTTTACCCTGCGTCAGCATCACTGAGACTGGAGACTTAGTAAAATAAGAATACATAGTAGATAGAAAAGGCATACCTAGTTCTAACTAACTAGCTAAGTTGGAGGCATAACACCCAGGTGTGGGAGTCAGCCCCATGCTCAGAGAGAGCAGAGACAAAGGGATGTCTCCTCTCTCCAGGACAGCCAGAGAAGAAAGGAATGGAAAGGGCAGAA